>NW_006921842.1:4977669-4979724 GCF_000298275.1 Orycteropus afer afer | reverse complement strand
GCTGAAATAATAATAATAATAATAAAATGCCAAACAGTAATTATATAACCAGCAAAATTGCCCTGCAAATATGATGGTTAAATTAGGACATTCCTAGACAAACAGAAATTAAGGGAATTTGTAAAAACAAATGAACCTTACAAGAGATGCTAAAAAGAGTCATTCAGACAGAGAATCAATAACAGCAGACAACAACCTGAGATCAACACACATGACAACATCACCCAGAAACCAACCCAGATATAGAAGTATCCAAAGTAAAATAAACTTATAAGACTTTAAACAGAGAACTAGAAACATCAAGTTGTAAATGCAATGACTACAAAGCAAAAAAGAGGACATAAAAAGTGTATGTACAGAATTTTCAAAGAAAGAAGAAGTCAATTTCAAGATAGAATAGGCTGTTTTATACTTAGGAAGAAAATAATAACTTACAGGATAATTTCAAAGAAAATTAATAAACCTCATCAAAATAAAAAAGAGGAAAGGCAGAAATATTTAGCAAATAATCAAACAATAGCAACAAAAGAAATAATTTTAATAATTCATGAAGAAAATGAGCTCAGCACAAAAAATTATATGGAATAAAGAAATCAGCAATACCACAAAAAAAATATAACAAAATGATAGCAAAAACCATACTTGTAGATAATTACACTGAATCTCAATGGATTAAATGTGCCAATAAAGAGACAGAGAGTTGCAGGATGGATAAGAAAAAACAACCCATCAATATGCTGTCTCCAACAGACATAGTTTAGATACAAAAATAAAAATTTACTAAAAAAGGTTAGAAAAAAAATATCAAGCAAATGGCAGTCAAAAAGAACAGATGTGGCATTATTAATTTCTGATACAATAGACTTTAAGACAAAAACCATCATTAGAGACAAGGAAGGATATTATATAATAACAAAAGGATCAACTGAACAAGAAGACATAGCAACCATAAATATCTATGCACTAAATAGAAGAGCCCCAGAATAAATAAATAAACTTAACAGAACTGAAAAGAGAAATAGACAACTCCACAGTAATTGTAGGAGATTCCAACACAGCACTTTCAATGAAGGAGAGAAGAACTAGAAAGAAACTCAGGAAAGACACAGAAGAACTAAACAATAAAATCAACTTGACCTTATAGACATACACAGAGCTCTTCACTCAACAGTACAATATACATTTTTTCCAATGCACATGGAACATTCTCCAGAATAGACCATATATTAGGTAAAAGAGCAAGCCTCAATAAATTTAAAAATATCAAAATACTGCAAAGCATCTTTTCAGATCACAATGCTATAAAATTAGATCAAAAATAGGAAGATCAAGGGGGAAAAAGGAAACACATGGAAACTGAATAAGAGTTTCTTTAAAAACTGCTGGATAAAATAAAAAATGAAATTTAAAAATTCCTTGAACTAAATGGGAGTAAAAGCACAACATACCAAAATCTCTGGGACGCAGAAAAAGCAATGCTCAGAGGGCAAGTTATAGTAATAAATGCACACATCAAAAAAGTAGAAAGAGTCAAAATCAACACCTTAACCCAACATCTCCAACTAATAGAAAAAGAGCAGGAAAAAAAATCCCACAGTCACCAGAAGAAAAGAAACAATAAACATTTGAACAAAAATAAATGAAACAGAAAAGCAATAGAAAGAATCAACAAGACTAAACGTTGGTTCTTTGAAAAGATTAATCAAATCAACAAACCACTGGCAAATTTGACAAAGGAAGAGATGGAGAAGATTCAAATAACATAAATAATGGATGAAATGGGCAATGTCACAACATAATCAACTGAAATAAAAATGATAGTATTAGATACTATGAAGAACTATACTCCAACAAATTTGAAAACCTAGAAGAAACATACAGATTTCTAGAAACACACTACTTACCTAAAATAACACAGACGGGGGTAGAAAATTTGAACAGACCCATTACACAGGAGAAATTCAACAGGTGATTTAAAAAAGAAAAAAAAGAAAGAACCATAAAAGTCCTGTACCTGACAGCTCCACTGGAGAATTCCACAAAACATTCAGAGAA
>NW_006921842.1:4971358-4977364 GCF_000298275.1 Orycteropus afer afer | reverse complement strand
AATAATAATAATAATAATATACCATGACCAAATGGGATTCATACCAGGTGTGCAAGGATGGTTCAACATTAGAAAATCAATAAATGTAATTCATCACATAAATAAAACAAAGGAAAAGAAACACATGATCATATCAATCAATGCAGAAAATGTATTTGATAAAATCCAAAACTATTCCTGATAAGATCTCTCAGCAAAATAGAGATAGAAGGAAAATTCCTTAACATAATAAAGGTCATATATGCAAAGCCAAGAGCCAATATTATTCCCAATGGAAAGAGATTAAAAGCATTCCCCCTTGTGAATGGGAGCCAAAGATGCCCTCTATCACCACTTCCATTCAACATTGTGTTGGAAGCCCTAGCCAGGGCAATAAGGCAAGAAGGAGTGATAAAAGGCATCCAAACTGGCAAAGAAGTAAAACTACCTCTATTTGCAAATGAATGATCCTATATAGAGAAAAACCAAGAGATGCAGCAAGAAGAGTACTGAACTAAGTGAAAGATTCAACATAGTGATAGGTTACAAGATCAACATACAAAAACCAGTTGGATTCTTCTACATCAACAAAGTGACCAATGAAAAGGAAATCAGGAAAACAATACCATTTACAATAGCTACCAAAAAGATAATATACTTAGGAATAAATCTTACTAGGGACACAAAAGACCTATACAAAGAAAACTACAAAACACTACTACACAAGAAACTTTAAGAGATCTACATAGATGGAAGAACATACCATGTTCATGGATAGGAAGATTGAACATTGTGAAAAGGTTCATGCTACCTACCCAAAGCAATCTATACATACCCAATGCAATCCCAATCCAGATTCCATCAATGTTACTTAAGGACATGGAAAAATCAATCACTAATTTTATATGGAAAGGAAAAAGCCTTCGGATAAGCAAAGCACTACTGAAGAAGAACAAAATAGGAAGTCTCACACTTTCTGATCTCAAAACCAACTACATATCCACAGTAGTCAAAACAGCCTGCTATTGGTACAACAGACACATAGACCAGTGGAACAGAACTAAGAATCCAGATATAGATCCATCCACCTATTGTCAGCTGATCTTTGGCAAAGAGCTTAAAAATTCATTTAATGGGGAAGAAGTAGTCTCTTTAATAAATTGTGCTGGCAAAACTGGATATCCATTTGCAGAAAAATGAAACAAGAGCCATACATACCCCATCCATACACAAAAACGAACTCAAGATAGATCAAAGATTTGAATGCAAAACACAAAACTATAAGGTTCATCAAAGAGAAAAAATAGGAGCAAAGTTAGAGACTCTAATTTATAGCATAAATAGACTATCAAACATAACCAAAAATGCATAAACAGCAGAAGCTAAACTAGATGATGTTGTTGTTGTTATGTGCCGTCGAGTCGACCCCGACTCATAACGACCCCTCCTTGGGTTTCCGAGGCAGTATCACTACGGAAGTAGGATTGCCCAACCTTCCTTCCGAGGAGTGGCTGGTGGGTTTGAACCGCCAGCCGTCTGGTTAGCAGGCAAGTGTCTTAGCCACTATGCTACCAGAGCTGATGGGAACCTTTAAAAATTAAATTTGTATATACCTCAAAAGACTTCTCTAAGTGTAAAAAGAGAACCTATAGATCGAGAAAACATATTTGGCAATGATATATCCTACAAGAGAGCTCTGGTGGTGTAGTACCCAAGGCATTAGACTGCTAACCAGAAGGCTGGCAGTTCAAACCCACCAGCCACTCCTTGGAAGGAACTTTGGGCAATCTACTTCTGTAGTGATACCGCCTCAGAAACCTAAGGAGAGGTCACTATGAGTCAGATTCATCTCAACGGCAGTGAGATTGGTTTGGTTTAGTTATATCCCACAAGGGATTATCGCTTGCATTTATAGAAAATGTCAATATCTTAACATCAAAAAGACAAACAATCCAATTAAGAAATGGGCAGAGGACATGAACAAACATTTCACCAAAGAAGACACTCAGGCAGCTAACAAACATATGAAGAAATGCTTGCGATTATTAGTCATTAGAGAAATGCAAATCAAAACAATGAAATATCATCTCACCCCTGCAAAATGAGCAAAGTCTGCAAGACAGAAAACAACAAATGCTGGTGTAGGTGTGGAGAGATTAAAACTCTCATACATGGCTGATGAACTATAAAGTGGTACAACCACTATGGAAAATGGCATGGCATTTCCTTAAAAAGTTAGAAATACCATTTGATCCAGCAATCCCACTATCCTGAATAAGTGAGAGCCACGACAAGAATAGATATATGCACACCCATGTTCATCACAGCACTATTCACAATACCAAAGATATGCAAACAACCTAAGTGCCCATGAATGGATGAATAGAAACCAAACTATGGTACATATAGACAATGGAATACTATGCACCATTAAAGAATAATGAAGAATACACAAAACATCTCATAGCATGGATGAACTTGGAGGACATTATGCTGAGTGAAATAAGTAAATGACAGAAAGACAAATATTGTATGAGTCCACGATTGTAAAAATTCAAGGAAACACTTCCATGTGGAAGGAAACTTTCCACTAGGGACAGAAGGGGAGGAGAAGGAAAATTGCTAGCTAGGTAACAGACACATATTAATTTGGATGAAGGCAAAGACAATGTACTAAAAGCAGGTGACAAGCATAATATCAACAAGGAAAGGGAAGACACAGAAAGGTGCACAAGAGATACAGACAACAAAGGTAAATACTATTATGTACACAGTGCTGTATTATCAGTAATAACAAACATTAATCTACAGGTGGATACATAGGTAGACAGGCAAGATGATCAGGTAAGGGTAGACAAAAAGAAATATACCCATGACCACATACAGGCTTGGCAGACTATTTTCTATATATGTATTTGTATGTGCTATAAAAATGTCCAGGGAGCTCTGTGACGTAGTGTCTAAGGCACTTGACTGGTAACCAGAAGGCTGGCAATTCAAACCCATCAGCCACTCCTCGGAACTTCACTACTTCCATAGTGATACTGCCTCGGAAACCAAGGAGGGGTCGCTTTGAGTTCTATCCGACTCAATGGAATAAACAAGGGGCAAAAATATAACTTTTTGGTGACAACCAAACACATTAAAGGAGTGAGTCACTGGGCCCATGGGCTCAGGACCATGGTTAAAGGGGAAATCAATTTCAAGTGGTATAATATGGTACACAAAAACATTGCTCTACATCCTGTTGTTGTTAAGTTGGCTCTGACTCATAGCAACTCTGTGTACAACAGAATGAAACACTGCTTTGTCCCGTGCCATCCTCACAATCCCTGCTATGTTTGAGCCTATCGTTGCAGCCACTGTGTCAATCCATCTCGTTGAGGGTCTTCACCTCTTTCTCTGGCCCTCCACTTCACCAAGCATGATATACTTCTCCACAGACTGGTCCCCTCTGACAATATGACCAAAGTAGATGAGATGAAGCCAGGCCATTCTCCCTTCTGAGGAGCATTCCAGCTACACTCCTCCCAGGGCAGATTTGTTCATTCTTCTGGCAGTCCATGGTATTTTCAGTATTGTTTGCCAACACCACAATTCAAAGGCATCAGTTCTTCAGTCCTCCTTATTCATTGTCCAGCTTTCATATGCGTAAAAGGCAACTAAAAAACCATGGCTTAGGTTAGTTCACTTTAGTCTTCAAAGTGACATCTTTACTCTTCAACACTTTAAAGAGGTCTTTTGCAGCAGATTTTCCCAGTACACTATGATGTCTGATTGCTTGACTACTGCTTCCATAGGTGTTGATTGTGGATCCAAGTAAAATGAAATCTTCAACAGCTTCAATCTTTTCTCCATTTATCATGATGTTGTTTATTGGTTCATTTGTGAGGATTTTTGTTTTCTCTATGTTGGGGTGTAATCTGTACTGAAGGCTGTAGTCTTTGATCTTCATTAGCAAGTGCTTCAAGTCTTCACTTTCAGCAAGCAAAGTTGTGTCATGTACATATCACAAGTTGTTAATGAGTCTTACTCCAATCCTGTTGTCACATTCTTCTTCACATAGTCCAGCTTCTCAGATTATTTGCTCAGCATACAGCTTGAATAAGTACGGTGAAAGAATACAACCCTGACACACACTTTTCTTGATTTTAAACCAAACAGTATTCCTTTGTTCTGTTCAAATGACTACCTCTTGGTCTATAGCTAAGTTCCTCCTGAGCACAATTAAGGGTTCATTCTTTTCAACATTATCCATACAGTCAAATGACTTTGCATAGTCAGTAAAACCAGGTAAACATCTTTCTGGTATTCTTTGCTTTCAACCAAGATCCATCTGACATCAACAATGATATTCCTCCTTCCACATCCTCTTCTGAGTTCAGTTTGCATTTCTGGATGTTCCCTGTCAATATACTGCTGCAAATGTTTTTGAATTATCTTCAGCAAAATTTTACTTACATTTGATATTAATGATATTGTTTGATAATTTCCACATTCTATGGAATCCCCTTTCTTAGGAATGGGCACAAATATTTATCTCTTCCAGGTAGCTATCTTCCAAATTTCCTGGCATAAACGAGTAATTGCCTCCAGCACTGCATCAGTTTGTAGGAACATCTTGATGGGTATTCCATCAATTCCTGGAGCCTTGTTTTTCACCAATTCCATCAGTGTAGCTTGGACTTTTTCCTTCGACACCATTGGTTCTTGATCATACGCTACCTCCTACAATGGCTGAATGTTGACCAATTCTTTTGGGTACAGTAACACTGTGTATTCATTCCACCTTCTTTTGATGCTTCCTCTACCATTCAAAGGTGCCCACAGAAACCTTTAATGTTGCAATTTGAGGGTTGAATTTTTTCTTCAGGTTATTCATCTCTTCCCTTTTGGCTTTCTAATGCCAGCTCTTTCCATATTTCAATATAATACTTTATTTTGTCTTCTTGAGCTGTCTTTTGAAATCTTATGTTCAGCTCTTTTATTTCAACATTTCTTTCTTACTCATAGCGAAACCTCCTTGGGTTCCTGAGGCAGTATCTCTACAGAAGTAGATTGCCCAGTCTTCCTTTCAAGGAATGGCTGGTGGCTTTGAACCACCAGCCTTCTGATTAGCAGTCAAATGCCTTAGGCACTATGCCATCAGAGCTCCTTCCTTTTACTTTAGTTATGCTCCACTCAAGGGCAAGGTTTAGAGTCTCTTCTGAAATCCACTTTGGTCTTTTCTTCCTTTCCTGTCTTCTTAATGTATGATGTTCTTGGTATCATCCCACAACTCATCTTGTCTTCAGACAATGGTCTTCAATGCATGAACTCTATTCTTCAAATGGTCTCTACTTTCAGGTGGGATATACTCAAAATCATATTTTGGCTCTCATGGATCTGTTTTATTTTCTTCAGCTCCAACTTCAATTTGTATATGAGCAATTGATGGTCTCTTCTACAGTAAGCTCCTGGCCTTGTTTTGACAGGTGATATTGAGCTTCTCCATCACCTCTTTCTACAGATGTAGTCTATTTAATTTCTGTGTATTCCATCTGGTGAGGGTTGCATGTACAGCCACCATTTATGTATTGAAAACAGGTATTTGCAGTGAATAAGTCATTGGTCTTGCAAAATTCTATCATGGGATATCATTTCTATCACCAAGGCCATATTTTCCAATTACTGATGTATCTAACTTTTGCATTCCAATCACCAGCTATTATCAATACATCTTGATTGCATGTTTTGTCAATTTCAGATGGTAGAAGTTGGTAAAATCTTCAATATCTTCATCTTTTGCTTTGGTGGATGGTCGTATTAAGTGTTCTTCCTAGTAGGTGTATGGAATTATCCTATCACTGACAACACTGTACTTCAGGATAGATCTTGAAATGTTCTTTTTGACAGTGAATTTGATGTCATTCCTCTTCAATACGTCATTCCTGAAGACATAGAGAGGTACATGGGAGGTGCAGACAACAAAGATGAACCCTTTTGCACATACAGTACTGCATTGTCAGTGAAGGCAAACATGGGTAT
>NW_006921842.1:4968481-4969939 GCF_000298275.1 Orycteropus afer afer | reverse complement strand
TTGAACCACCAGCCTTCTGGTTAGCAGTCAAGTGTCTTAGGCACTATGCTACCAGAGCTCTGCTCTGAGAGAGACTGATGAAACCCCCAAAACTATGGTCCCTAGTCATATTTTGGCCTGGAACTGAACTCATTCCATTGGTTTAACCTTCAACCAGACAATAGACAAGTCTACGAGATGAACAATTACACCAGTGAGAGGCCCTCCTTAGAACAATCAACCATGGGAGATCAGTAGAGCAGCACTAGTGCAAGCAGAAATCTCAGAGGGCAGGATTGCAGAGGAAAAAAGGTAACTACATGGAGGAAGTGGGGATAGAGCTGTTACATTGTGGAGATTTCAATTGATGTCATGAAACAAAACGTGTATGAACTGTTAAATGGAAAATGAATTTGCTCTGTAACCTTTGACCTAAATCACAATAAAAAGTTCAAAAAAAAAGAAGAAAGAGGAAAAATGGGGAGAAAATGCAAAAGATTGAGGTAAAAAAAAGACCTTATTTGGGGGAAATGTAATTCATGCTTGGCAATAATGAGGGTGCCAAAGATGTTGATAGACACTGTGCAACTAATAGGCCAGAAGAATGGTAGATAAATCAACTGAAAAATATGCCAGAGTTTCCATAGCTATGTTAAGGAAAAAAATAGGAGAAATTGAAATATGTTTATTCAAGGGACAACATTGATGTTATTGATGTAATCTCAGGGACTTGATATATTCTTTTCCACATCTAACTCCCTGGCCCTTTATTCCCTTTTTCACAAGGTCAACTTTGTGTTTCCTTCAAGACTCAGCTCAAAAATGAAAAGTTGATGGCTTGAACCCACCTAATGGCACCATGGAAGAAAAGCCCTGGTGATGTTCTTTGGTAAAGATTACAGCCAAGAAAACCCTATGGAGCAGTTCTACTCTGCAACACATGGGGTCACCACGAGCAGGAATCAACCCATGGCAACCGTTTTGTTGTTGTTGTTGTTGCTTTCAAGATTCAGCTCAAAAATGATGTTGTGGAGAGCTTCCTCTGACTTCCACTCCACAATTAATTGATCTGCTTCGGTAGTCTAGAGCATTTTCTTCTTATTTCTGAATTAGCACTTCTCTTTTATTATCATTTATGAGTTTATATTTACCTCCCTGACTAGATGTTTATTTCTTTTTTTTTAATTTAATTTTATTTTTTATTATTATTGTGATTTGGGTGATTTACAGAGCAAATTCACTTTCCGTATAGCAGCTTACATATACTTTGTCTCATGACATTAACCAAAGTTTACCACAATGCAACAGCTTCCCTCCCACTTCCTCCTCATAGTTACCTCTTCCCAGTGTGCTTCCCTAAATGTACTCCTGCCCCCAAAGCTGTCTCCCTGTTCATAAGCAGCCCTTCTTTCTCAATGATTGTTCTCTCCAAGGAGTGTATCTACCTCAGGTAAATGTTCAACTCATATGCCTGTCTTC
>NW_006921842.1:4961857-4965026 GCF_000298275.1 Orycteropus afer afer | reverse complement strand
ATCCTTCCCTTCAAGGCTCAGGGGTCTAGGATTATCTTCTGTGTCTGTGTTAATTGGTTTCCCTTTTCTTTGCTGAAGAGGATCTGTGCAGTCTTTCTGCCTAGTCCGCCATCTTGCCGGAACTCCCCCAGGTATTTATTTCTTGAGGAATAGAATTAAGCCTTATCTTTGAATCCTTAAGATATCACATTGTGCTTGTAAATGGATTTGTAGTAAATGTTTTGAGTTGTTAAAGTTAACCTTTAGAAGGTTGGGAAGGAATTGAACATTGTTATCAAGGATGGCTACCATTTACTGACAGCCTAAATATCTGCCAATTGCCCTACCTGCATTGTCTCATTTAATCCTCATGACCCTGAAAACTAAATACAATTTCTATTTTCAGATGAGGTCTCAATGGAGTGACTGAAAAGAGATTTGCCTAAATTAACATGGGTAATAAAAGGCAGGGTCAAGATTTAAACTGGGGTCTGTCCATAATGCAAGGAGCTCAGGTGGCACAATGTTGCAGTGCCTAAGGCATTTGGCTACTAACCAGAGACCATTGGTTCAAACACACCAGCCACTCTGGGGCAGGAAAACAGGGCACTTGATGACAGCGAGTTTGGTTTTTTGGTTTTGGTCTGTAAGCCCATCTTTTCTCTTCATGTCAAGTTATTTCTACATGAAAAATGATAAGAACATAAAGTCAAAGCTAGGACAGAAAATTATGGTTACACCAAAAACAAAAAACAAAAAACTCACTGCCATCAAGTTGAATCTGACTCATAGTGATGCCTCCTTGGGTTTCTGAGGCGATATCACTATGGAAACAGATTGCCAAACCTTCCTTCCAAGGAGTGGTTGGTGGGTTTGAACCACCAGCCTTCTGGTTAGCAATCAAATGTCTTAGGCACTACACCACCAGAGCTTATACCAGTGATGAACAAATCATATGGTTATTGAAGATTCTGTAAAAATAAACCTGGGAACCAATGAGACATAGATCTATTTGAGGAAAATTTCAGTAGCATAAATTACTAATTTTCAGAGGCAGAAATTTAAAACTTCTGCCCTGTCCTACAAAGGCAGCTTGAAGCAATTATTTCAGATTGAGCATCATATCTCCATGCACACATTAGTCTCTAGCGCTCCTGTTTCAGACCTGGAAAATACTTGTGTTTTGGACTACTGCTGATAGTAGATACTGGAGTGTGGAGCAACATTTTGACTCTTGAACAAATATAAGATAAAACACTCGTGATGTGAGGGGAATTAGCTCAACTGGCAGAGCGCTCACTTAGCATGTGAGAGGTAGTGGGATCGACACCCACATTCTCCAGGTTTTACAATTTGGACTTCAACCTGTTGGAGAAAATATTGAACCCTTTGAAATTAGTTGTCCACGTGCATGCTTCTTCCATTTTATCACCTACAGACACTGGCAGTATATCAATCTACTGTTTGATAATTTGTTTTCTGTTTGTTCAGAGGAACTGTGATCCCAAGAGGGCAAGTCACATCCAATTTCTATTTTTCTCCCTTTTCTTCCTGCAGTTTGGTCCTAAATGCAATCATATGGGTTAATTAACAGAAGTCTCAAAATTCTAAGGGGAGGGGGGAGACAACAAAAAGGAACATTGTATTTTCTAAGTGAGGATGGAGTAGGGCATAGCAGCTACTATGGCTTGCCTATACTAAATCAGCTACTGACAGGACCATCCCAATACCCCCTTGCCAACATGAAAATGATTTTACTCATGTAACCATATCGATACCAGAGCCTGAATTATAGTCAGTCTAATCATAGTGGCTCCCTTCTTTATGGCAGTAAAATTTAGGCAAGGGTATATGATACAAACGTAGCTAATGTAATCTGAGGGAAAATCTACAGGGAAGTTTACAGATCAGGCTGTCCTCAATTTAATGAGATGCAAGAGGTTTATTTGATTTCCTTTCAGACTTTGTCATGAAATTGTGAACAGTTGAGGTCCTGCAGGGGAACCATCTGGAATATGAGACTCACATGCTGAGGAAGGCAAAATGCAAAGATTCAAAGAACCTGGATCCTGATGACATCATGGAGCCACTGAAGTAACCAGCCATGTAGCCTCCCCACCCTCTGGACTTATTGTTATGTGTGATGATAAATTCACTTTGTTTAACCTGCTGGAGGGTTGTTTTAATTGTTGAAGAGCTATTTCTGGAAGTTTCCTGTCACTAGGGTGAGATCTTTAGGCTAGATATTTCATAAATAGGTTTTGTAAGCATTATGTTCTAGATTCTTCTGATCACTGGCATTGTAAAAAACTCAAATCTAACCATAAAAATGATATGAAAAATGCTAGTTTGCTGTGCACTTGGCTCATTAAGCTTTTTCTTTCACGTTTGCAGACTAGCCACTCTTTTTACTTGGGAGGGCTACCTGTCCACCATTAACTCTCTAGCCCAACCTTTCTCTCCCACTGTCACTACCTCCAGACTTATTGGACACTTACCTAGCCCCAACTCAATCCACCCATGGGAATATAAACAGCCATGCCTCAAAGCTATATTCATGAAATTAGGAAACTACTACTATGTATATATAAGTTCACTGCTTTTCCATTTAAACATGTGGATTGTTGTAGCATGGCATCTCAGGTCAGTGTTATCTAGTTAGACCACATGGAAATCCTTTTGCTGATACTCAGGCATTTTTCTCACTCAACCCATCATTCATACATATAGATATTTAATATAGAAATTGTTGTGGTAGACATTGTGTGTATCGCCCTAAGTGGGGAAGACAGCTGAGTGAACAGTTGTTTACAACACAGGGTAATAAATGCAACAATTTAGGTGTATGCCCTGAGCCCTGAGAGTACAGAAAGAAACACAGCCCAACCTGGAGAAAGAAGTAATAGCTTATTCAGTTTGTGAGTGTTGCTGTTTTTCCCATTTGTTCACACTGGTCGCTGATGGCTAGATTTGTTTCATTCTAGGACACTGAAACCTAAAAACTGTCTCCATCATCTGCTGTTTCCATGGTCCTCACCATGACAGTAATAACCTGGGAGAAGTAGCACATGAGCAATGAGTCCTTCACTGAAGGATGGGATCTGGAACGCATTTCTATCAGGTGAATGTAGGAGAGGCTAGGTTAGGGATTATCTTAGGCTGGGTTCTCTAAAGAAGCAAAAGCAGTGAA
>NW_006921842.1:4933194-4961601 GCF_000298275.1 Orycteropus afer afer | reverse complement strand
TATATACCAAACTCATTGGCATCAAGTTGATTCTGACTCATAGCAATCTCCTTTGGGTTTCCAAGGCAATAAATTTTTACGTAAGTAGATTGCCCAGTCTTCTTTCTGCAGAATGCTTGGTGGGTTTGAACTGCCAACCTTCTGATTAGCAGTCAGGTCAGCAGTCAAACACCTTAGGCACTACACTACCAGAGCTCATATATAGATATATAGATATAGATACAGATACAGATATAGATATAGATATAAGCAGAGAGAGAGAGAGGAAAATGTATCTCAAGGAAATGGCTCACACAGTTGCAGAGGCTGGCAAGTCCCAAGTATGTGGGTCAGACATCAAGCTGTCCCAACTTCTTTGACATCAAGGCTTCTCCCACCTCATATTGCTGCAGGGGCTGATGAACCAAGATATACCAAGTTGCTGGTTGTGGAGGCTGTCAATTGCAAGACTGGCATAAAAGATGGCAGGCTGTTGGCTCATAGGCTGTGACGGCAGCAATGCCAAAATTGACAGACAATACAGCAGGCCACTGGTTCAGCTCCAAGAACTGGAGGTCAGATGATGATGAGCCAGATACAGGATTCAGTCTAGCAAAAAGCCAGAAAGCTTTGCTTGGATGTCCATATATACTGGAAGTAGGCCATGCTCCTGAGGAAACTCCCTTTCAACAGATTGGCTGCTTGTAGCAGACCTCATCATGGAGGAGATTACACTATATCATACTTATCACAGGGATAACTACATCATAACTGCTAAACCACTAAGAATCATGGCCCAGCTAAGTTGACACACAACCTCAACTATCACAGCCCACCCCTTATCAACTTGGCACCTGTACACATCTCCTGAAAGCATACATAATCTCTAAATAAAATTATAAAGTCATACATATGCCTAACATAACACAATAAACATGAATACAATCAAAGACTCAATAGCCATGTTTACATTGTATATTTTATAACTGAGGAGCTCTGGTAGCATAGTACCTAAGGCACTTGACTTCTAACCAGAAGTCTGGTGGTTCAAACCCACCAGCCACTCCTTGGAAGGAAGATGGGGCAATCTACTTCCATAGTGATACTGCCTCAGAAACCCAAGGAGGGGTCGCTATGAGTCAGGTCCAACTCGACGGCACATAACAACAACAACATTTTATAACTGAATAAAACAAAAAATATATGATGCACACATACAAGAAAGAAATACTCATAACAATCACAGTCCTCATTTCTGTATTTGGTCATGTGACCGTAGTTGGTACTTGGGCCTACCTTCTTCCACCACCCATTCCATAATTTCCCTTGCTTTCAGCAAGCACCTCAGCTGGTCATGGTTCTTTGCCTGGTGGGATGAGTCAAACCATCATTCCTGAAGGATCTGAACCATTATCATCATAGAAGAGCTGAGTTGCTGTAGTGTTCCATTGACTTTAATCACAGGGCTTGGTAGTGAAACCACATATCCAGGTCCAAGCTCTGTCTGGCATAGTTCACAGAATCACAGACTCAGGTTGAGGTAAAGAAAGAATCTTTATTTGGAAGGCCAGCATGAAGGAAGGCCTAGGACTGTTGTCACCAAGGGTGTTTAATGGGGCTTCAGTTTGCTTTCACTTTTGGGCTCATGGTAAATGGGGTAGTTATGAATATTCATGGAATTTCTGGAGAGGGGTCATGACTGTGGATCAGGGGCAGAGTAAGGGCTGAGCACATGTGCATGCAGCCATCAGGCTTGCACACATGTCCCATTTTTTTAAAAAATGGTGGTCATAATGTGATCAGTTGGGAAGTTTTCATGGGGAACAGGTCTCTAGGTCATCTCCAGGGCTAGAATGAGGGTTTCTGCAATAGCACATCCTTGTTGAGCTGGTTCTAGCTGGTTCTGGCCCATGCAGGAAGTCCCTTGTTGCATTAGCTGTGGAGGGAGGGGAAGCTGTTGCTCAAGCAGTTCCTGACACTACATTAAAGATCACTGTTAGCATATTCATAAGGAATGGTTCCCAAAAACTTTCACTGTCAGCTTAAAGCTATCCAGTGGCTGTCTCAATAGTATTAAGAGACTCCCTAAGGACTCTCCTATATTCCAGATTTATATTCTTTACCTCCATTATGTAATATCAATCCAATTCCCCTTGGTAATCAGGATCAATCCCACTAGACAATACAATAACTCTCTTCTTTACCTGTTGATTCAGAGACATGAGGAAAATAAAATGGCCTGGTGGCATTCTTAACTTCCAATTTAATGGAATCAGTATTGTCTCCAAATGGGAGCATTTCTCCCTTTCGGACTGTTCTGGTTCAAGCTGTCCCAACTTCTTTGACATCAAGGCTTCATGTGCCGCTCTGACAAGAATAAACCACAAATGGGATGGCCTTAATAAACAGGAGTTTATTCTCTTATAGTTCAGGAGGCTAAAAGTCCAAGTTCAAAGTGCTAGGTTCTAGGGGTTGTGTGAAAGCCCCTCGACCTTGGGCTTCAGCTCTGCCTCTTGCTCTCGGCCCACTGAAGCTACAGGCATCTCTTCACTCAGGCAGCTACTGGCTGCTAAGGCTAACAAGGCCAAAGTTGACAAATACAATGGCACAGTCCCAATGTTACCAAACCACATGGCAGACCACTAATTCAAGTCCATTTTAAGTCCCAAGGTTGGCAGAGCATGGCAGTCTGCTGAGCAACGAAATGGCTACACATAGGGTCCAAGCATGCCTTATGCTAGAAACTATCCCCAAGGCTTCTCCTTATATACAGGAAGCAGACCACATCCTAAAGGTAGCTACTCAGCTGCTTGTGGTAAATCCCACCGTGGAGTTGATTGCCAGTCTCATCAGGGGGCATAACTACCACCAGCTGCCTAGCCACTCAACCAGGCCCAACCAAGTTGACATACAAATTTAACCACCACAGGGACTAAGACCCCCAGACCCACAGAGGATAGGCTTGCAGGGACTGGAAGCAAAAATTTTGTGAGTGGGTCCCTAGGGATGATAATGAGTCTTGCTACTCCCCATTTCACCTCTTGGTTCCTAGACCCATTAATTCTGGCTCCTGAGGAAATAGCATCATATATTAGATGCTGGTTTAGAACAAATACAGCCTCCTGGAGAACATTGCCCCAACCCTGAAAAGTATTACCACCTAGCTGGTACCATAATTGTGTCTTCAGAAGGCCATTCTATCATTCTATCAAACCAGCTCCTTCAGGATAATGGGGAACATGGTAAGAGCAGTGAATTCTATGAGCATGGGTCCATTGCCATACTTCATTTGCTGTGAAGTGAGTCCCTTGACCCAAGGCAATACTATGTGGGTTATCATGACAGTGCAGAAGGCATTATATATGAAGGATGCTAGGGAGATCTGGTAGCATAGTGCCTAAGGCACTTGACTGCTAATCAGAAGGCTGGCGGTGCAAACCCACCAGCCACTCCTCAGAAGGAAGATGGGGCAATCTACTTCCTTAGTGATACTGCCTTGGAAACCCAAGGAGGGGTCGCTATGAGTCGGGCCGACTGGATGGCACATAACAACAACAACAACAGGGCTGCCTTCACAAATTTAGGCTTTAGTTAATAATAATGTATCAACATTGATTCATCAACTGCAACAAGCATACCACATTAGTCCAAGATGTTAATAATAGAAGAAACTGGAGGTGGGAAGGTAGTATATGGGAAGCCTCTGCAAGTTTCCTGCTACGATTCTATCAGCTGCAGAAGGAAGAATGGCCAATCTACTTTAGTAAAGATTTATTGCCTTGGAAACCCAAAGGGGGTCACTATAAGTCAGAATTGACTCGACGGCAGTGAGTTGGGTTGGTTGGGGTTCTATAAATTTAAAACTGCTCTGAAAATAAGATCAATTTTTTTTTTTTTTAAACGAGCTCTTCCTTTAAAGACATAGAGAGGTACACGGGAGGTACAGACAACAAAGATGAACCCTTTGGCATTTGCAGTACTGCAATGTCAGTGATGGCAAACATTGATCTAAGGGTGGACAGATGGGTGGACAGGCTGAACAATCAGGTAGGTTTAGGCAGGGGGAGTGTGCCCATGACCATGTATAGGGTCAGCACACAATGCTTCTACATGCATAATTGTATGTGCTATAA
The DNA here is from genome assembly GCF_000298275.1 of Orycteropus afer afer. Taxonomy (NCBI): domain Eukaryota; kingdom Metazoa; phylum Chordata; class Mammalia; order Tubulidentata; family Orycteropodidae; genus Orycteropus; species Orycteropus afer. The sequence continues at coordinate 4,957,489 of NW_006921842.1, read as the reverse complement.
GAATGTCCAGGTGTATAGTAGATCTGACAAAGGACAAGGTTATGGTGCCTTCTTGGCCATAGCCAGCTACCCGGAGGAAGTGAGTAGTTGGACCTGTGGGCTCAGGACCATGGGCACAGGGTACATCGTACTCAATTGAAATAACATACTACACAAAAACATTGTCCTATAGCCTATTTGGTGAGTAGCTACTGGGAACTTAAAAGCTTGCAAGCAGCCATCTAGATGCAATGATGGGTCTCTCCTCATCCAGAGCAAAGAAGAAGGAAGAAAACCAAAGATGCATGGAAATAATTAGTCCAAAGGACTGGTAGACCATGTGATCCTCAGCCTATTTGACCATGAGACCAGAACTAGATGGTGCCCGCTAACAATGTCAACCACTTGGAGGGGGGTCAGTGCAGGAGATCCTGGATAGAGTGGGAGAATAATATGGAACAAAACTCAAAATCATAAAAAAAAAAAAAAAAAGACAATGTTTGCTGGTCTGATAGAGCCTGATGAGACCCCTGAGACTATGGCCCATAGCTACCCTTCAGGTCTGGAACTGAATTCACTCCTGTGAGTGAGTTTGGCTTCTAACCAAACGATAGATAGGCATATGGGGTGAACATTTACATCAGGTAGATACACTCCTTAGAGTGATCAATCATGGGAGAACAGAAGGTCAGTGTTTACACAGGGAGACAGCTCGGGGGTCAAGAGTACATGGGAGAGTAGGACACAGGGAAGAGGTAACCACAGGGAGGAAGTGGGAAGAGAGCTGTTACATTGTGGGAAATTGCAGTCAATGTCCTGAGACAAAATGTGTATGAACTGCTATATGGAAAATGAATTGGCTCTGGAAACTCTCACCCAAATCACAATAAAATTTAATTTATCTTTTTTTTTTTTAAAATAAAAAAGCATTCTTCCATTAATTTAGTGCAGTCTCGGCATCTATTTTTCTCCACACCAACTCATTCATACTCATTCATTTATTCATTTAAGAAGTATTTATAAAGGTATCAATTTATTCTTCATTTCATCAGACAAGAATTCAGAGTCTGTTCTGTGTCTCCTAGCTACCCTTGTGCAAAACTATCAAGTAAGTACTCCTCTCCCTCAAATCTCTTTACTCAGTATCTTGGCAAATACTGTAGAGTCTTCCTATACAACCTCTCTAGATCTTGCTCATTCCTCTCATTCATCTATCCTTTCACTTATTCTACAATATTTGTGGAGGAGGATTTGTGGATTTCTGGAGCAGGCAGTACACTGGTTGCTAGAGATGCAAAAAGACTTATGCTGCTGACCTCAGGAGATGACAGGATAAATGAGGATAAATTTTAAACATTATATATTTTTATAACTTCTTTCCTTTTCTCCCAACTTCAGTGTCACTATTTCTAACCACTTTAACATTTAAAGCAAAAGACCATTTCCTAAAATTACTTTGATTATATATACCCATTGCTATCTAATCAATTTCCAACTTATAGGCTCCGAATCTTTATAGACATAGGTTTAGATTGCCTTATCTTTCTCCAGTTCAGCAACTGGTGAGTTTGAACTAACCAACCATCTGCCAACTGCCTTACCCACTGCACCACCAGACAGATTGATAGACAGACAGACAGAGATAGAAGTATATCTCCTTTGCCTAGAATTATTCAAAGATTCTTAAGCCTCCTCATGTTCTCCCAACAAAATTCCAAGTGCCCAGGCTTTTCAATCACTAATTCCCTCCATGAGTTTTTACACACACACACACACACAACAGGTGTTCTCCTCACAAATGAATTCCTACCTCAAGCCTATTCTCTGCCCCCTGTGCATCTCATCTGCATTTCTCAGGGTCCATTCTTGATTCTTTCAGTCCAATATGATCTTGCCTCATAACCCCCATAGCTCTGTTCTGTTATGATTTTTGCTGTTCTCTCATATGATGAGGATATATATGATTTCTACATGACACACCTTAGCAGGAAATGAACAGAAATCTCTCAAATTAGAAGGGGGGTGGAAACAACTCACAAAGGGACGAGTTTCAGGATTGTAGTGGTTACCACGCTCACCTAACAAGTGTAAGGTCTTCTTGGAAACCGAGCAGAAATATACTTGGTGCTCCTTGCTTTCCAGAATCAGGGAGAGGCCGCCTCACTGCTGCCTCCAGGGTGGCCACAGCTGCAGGAAGCAAATGATAATCATGCTTTTTAAAGAGCCAGATGATCATCCTGGGAGAGCTGTGACATACAGAGAAGTGTCTGAAGTATGTCAGGTATGGCACTTGACCTGGGTGCCGCTTGAAGGGGAGGCGCCACTGAGTAGTTTCTATTGGTCATAGCAATTCCATCTCCAGCGGAGCTATTTAAAACTAATTGTTGCCATATACTCTGTGGAAATGCATCCCTTGGAGCAATCGACCAAGGAGCACCAGAGAAGCAACATTCGCACGGAGGAAATGCAGGACACACAGGAGTGCATAACTCTTAGGCGCACGGTGTGGGGCGCGGGGAGGAAGAGGGGGCGGTACTGGGCAGGGAGGGGAGGAGACTGAGTTAGGGTTGGGGATGGTAAACGGGAAGTGAAACTAAATGTACACGAAATGTTAAATGCCAAACGAACCCTGCTCTGTAAACTTGGACCTAGAGTACAATAAATAAATAAATAAATAAAAACAATTGCGACCCCTTTGGGGTTCCGAGGAGGTAAATCTTTACGGAAGTAGACTGCCTAACCTTCCTTTCGCGGAGCGGCTGTTGGGTTTGAACCACCAACCAGTCAAACGCCTTAGGCACTACGCCACCAGAACTCCATTTATTGCCGCCATAGAGGCTATTTTCCGTAGAAAAGTCTCTGGTGCTAAGTAGCCAGACCATTCTGGGTCGGTCCTCTCCAGCTGGAACGCCCTCTCTTCTCGAAAATCAGAAACGTAAAATTTTGGCGACCCCTGAGCTTTGCCACCGCAACCTTTTCCCGACTTACCTTTTCTTCTTCCTCCCGGCATAACCGAATGAGCAGTCACGCTCCTGCCCTAGGCCATCTCGGAGATGTCTAGCCCTTGGTCGAGTCCTGGTTCCACGTTAAACCCGAAATCAAACCCATTGCCTTAGAGTTGACTTCAACACATAGAGACCCTGTAGGACACAGTAGACCTGCCCCCATAGGGTTTCCTAGGCAGAAAGCTTTACAGAAGCAGACTGCCTTATCTTTGTCCAGTGGAGCTGCTGATGGGTTCTAACCGCCACATTTCGATTAGCAGCCGAGAGCTTTACCACTGCGCCACCAGGGATCCAAATGATTCCATATTAATGACCTGGAAAATGTTGGTGTTCTGGACTGCTACTGAGAGCGGATACTGGAGTGTGGAGCAACATTTTGACTCTGAACAAACATAATATAAAACACTTGAAATGTGAGGGGAATTAGCTCAAGTGGTAGAGCGCTCGCTTAGCATGTGAGAGGTAGTGGGATCGATGCCCACATTCTCCAGGTTTTACACTTTGGACATGGACCTATTGGAGAAAACACTGAACCTTTTGAAAATAGTTGTCCAAGTGCGTGCTTTTTCCGTTTTATTACCTACAGGCACTGGCAGTATATCGATCTACTGTTTGATCATTTGTTTTCTGTTTGTTCACAGGAGCTGTGATCTCAACAGGGTGAGGCACATCCAATTCCTATTTTTCTTCCTTTTTGGTCTGTGGCTTGGTCCTAAATGCAATCACATCCTGGAAAATACAAGGCAGAGAGGTGGAAATAAAGCCCCAAAGTCCTGGATAGGGGACTGAAAAGGGGAGCCCCAAGTAACAGATAGGACCTCTGAGATTGTAGAGGATAAAGTTGTTTGAATGCCAGGATGCACCTCAGAGCTGTGAATGTGTGACTCTGATCCCAAACAACATTCCATAGACTTTGAGACTGAACTAAGTGATAGACCCCTGCCCAAGGCCATACTCAACACTCCCTCAACCTCCCCTTAATTGGTAAGGTGCAGATTATGATGCATAGTTGTATTAACAAAATCAATTGGGTTAAATGAAATAGTCTGAATAAATCTCTTAGTAGAATCAATGACACATAATCCTGAAAAAAAGTAAATAACAAACATGGAGCATAGTATTATAAACTCAGTTTAAGATGTTTAGAAAGGGAATGTCACTAGTCATAGATGCAAGTGGAGACAGAGAGTAAGGGAGGAAGTTTGGACTGGCTGTGATATTGGAAGCCATTGAGATCTCAGAGGAGGTAAGATCCAGATCATTGGAACATAAAAGTAAAAAGGCAAACACAATTGTCCCTGGCTTCACAGCCCATATAGTTCTATCACCTGGCATGGATTCCACAGCTCCTGGATGTGGAATTCTTGGGGGGTGGCATTGGCTTAGATGAGGTGACTTTATAAAGCACTGATTATAGTTTTAAAAAATTGTACATTAGACAGTCTCTTGGATAATACCATTAGATGTCTCTGTACCACTGTGAGCCATTCTCACGGAGAAGAACTTTTGAGGCAATTTGTTGCATATCAGTCTCATGATCTGAAGGTCCTGAGTTCAATGCTCAGAGAGGGTATGTTTTCCTTTTATCACAGTCAACAGAAAAAATGCAATACAGTAAAAGCACCAAACAAATCCTGGCAAGTGACAATTTGAAGACTAGCTCTATTACAGCTGAGAATCACTAAATTTTGTTGTCTGTTGAAGCTGCCAGTGGTCTGAATAAAATGAAGGAATAAAGTGATTTAGATTCCCCAAAAAAACTACATGCTAAATTTATCCTTATCTTCCTTACCATCTCAAGGAAATAGAAGAACTTTCTCTTCTACCTCTGCTTTGAGGGTGCTCTGGTGGTGTAGTGCCTAAAGCACTTGACTGTTAACCAGAAAGATGGTAGTTCAAACCCACCAGCCACTCTTGGAAGGAAGATTGGGCAATCTATTTCTGTAGATATACCAGCCTCGGAAACCCAAGGAGGGGTTGTTATGAGTGAGGTGTTAGTTTGTTTGTTTTTTTAACTAGCAAGTTGGTGGGGGGAGGGTTGTACAAGAAGTGTATTTCTCTCCCTGCTATGAATTAGGTTGTAGGGCTACCAGGGTGGGGATATTTGTGTTTTATTCATTCTTGAGATCCTTGCTCCCAGAACAGTCCCTGACACAAGGTAAGTTCTCAAGAAATATTTGTCAGAGGTATAGATGAATGAATGACTTTACACTTGAACTCAGGACTTCCTATCATGAGACTGATATGCAGGAATCTGCGGCTTTATTTCCACCTCTCTGCCTTGTATTTTCCAGGATGTGATTGCGTTTAGGACCAAGCCACAGACCAAAAAGGAAGAAAAATAGGAATTGGATGTGCCTTACCCTGTTGAGATCACAGCTCCTTTGAACAAACAGAAAATAAATGATCAAACAGTAGATCGATATACTGCCAGTGCCTGTAGGTAATAAAATGGAAAAAGCACACACTTGGACAACTATTTTCAAAAGGTTCAGTATTTTCTCCAATAGGTCGATGTCCAAAGTGTAAAACCTGGAGAATGTGGGCATCGATCCCACTACCTCTCACATGCTAAGCGAGCGCTCTACCACTTGAGCTAATTCCCCTCTCACATTTCAAGTGTTTTATATTATGTTTGTTCAGGAGTCAAAATGTTGCTCCACACTCCAGTATCCACTATCAGCAGCAGTCCAGAACACCAACATTTTCCAGGTCATTAATATGGAATCATTTGGATCCCTGGTGGGAATAGGGTTTTCTTTTTCCTTTTTATTTTTTAAATTGTAATATACTTATTAGTTTTTGTTGTTGTTGTTGTTGTCCTTATTTTCCCCCAGGTTTTTTTTTTTTTTTTTTTTTTTGTGATTGGGGTGAAGGTTTACAGAGCAAATTGGTTTTCCATTGAACAATTCATGCACATTGTGTTTTGTGACATTTACTGCAATCCCCACACTGTGACAGCATTCTTCCCCTTTCCTCCTTGGGCCCACCCCTTCCCATCCTCTCCTTCCACTTTCCTAGCTCTATCCCTGGGCAAATGCTGTTCTCTTGATCTGATATGCTTGATTGTTCTACTGAGTGGGTACCCTCCTGATATTACTGTTCCCTTATAGGCCTATCATTTGGCTGACAGTTGAGTCACAGGGGTTAATTTCAGTTCCTAGCTTGACGGGTGTCTAAGTCCCATAGCCTCAGGAGTTCTACCTGTAAGCCTGATCTTTTTTATGATTCTGAGTTTTGTTCCACATTCTCCCCCAATCTATCCAGGACCTCTTATTGTGATCTCTTTCAGAACTGTCAGCAGAGGTAGTAAAACACCATCTAATTCTTCTGGTTTCATGGTCATGGAGGCTGGGGTTCATGTGCTCCTTTAGTCTTTTGGACTAATTGTTCTTGTGTCTTTGATTTTCTTCACTCTTCTTTGCTTCCAACAGGGAGAGACCAATAGTTGCACCTTAGGTGACTGTTCAAAAGCTTTTAATACCCCAGTCACTACTCAATATAGAACATTGTCTTTGTGGACTATGTTATGCTAATTGACCTTAATGTCACCCAAAACTATGATCCTGAGCCTCCACATCCCTCACGGTATTTGGTTCTGATTAAGACATTTTCATAACTTTGTCCCCTGGATGTTCTACTACATTCATGGATATATTTGCAGCACATATAAATGCATAGCCTCTGTCAAACCCATATATATTTGTGAGTATAATCCCATTTGCCTTCCTACCGCTGTGTATCTATGTATCCACTCATCCATTATTGTTATTACTGTTATTGCGGAGATCGTGTATGTAATAATATTCACCTGTGTTGCCTTTAACTCTTGTGTTCCTCTGGAAATAGGGTTTTCTTTTCTTTTTCTGAGTATAAAAAATTGGTATTTAAAAATAAAAAAGGCAAATTTTAAAATAAAATTGGTGCAAGGCATCATCTAAAAGTTGTGCTATTCTGGCATATCGCTGAAGATATAAATGCTCACTGATGTAACATAGATACCCAGTGTAGGTTAAAACAGTTATACTCTGGTACATGCATCATGGTCAAATAATTAACAAAAAGAATTACAGATTTTTGCCAAAATGAATAGAACTGGTCTATGCCAAAGGAAGTAATACAACACCATACCATTATTTTAGTTGGAAGAGCTGCACCACAAATCTTTAAACAAGAAAAAAAGAAAAATTGCTGAACTATAAGAAAATCCAGTGGGTTTTGTTGTGATTGTTAATGATTTCTTGCTAAACATTCATGTAAAAGAGTTAAACTGCAAAAAACACTGAAAAGCATAGCAGTGCATGGTCTGCAATGAACTGAAAAACACTAAGAACACTCTTCAATGTTTCCTCATTTGCAGACTACTGCCTATCAAGCATGATCTTTTAAAGTGAAGAAGTGCATCTATGTTCTTCCACCAATTTCCAATCTTGAATTTATATTCTATTACAATATAGTAATTGACACAAGGAATGTCACACATAAAAGGAACACTATGTAATTTTAAATGCTAACTTTAAAAGTATGATACCAATTTCTGTGATTTAAAAAAATCACATAAATATGTAAAATATAAAATATATCCTAAAATATTTTTACATAAGAGCTGAGGGTTACCATTTTTAACATAAATATTCTGAGATGTGAGTAATTAAAAAATATATATATTTCATATATACCACAGAGCAATAAGTTTAAATCAGACTATTTTGAGTTGTGTAACCCTTTATTAGCAACTAAAATAGAAGGTATCTCTTGTACAACATGGGTAGTAATTGACTATAACTGGAGATTTATTATATTCTAATACAGATCATTTATAAATGCAATTTCTTTATTAAAAAGCTTCCACCCTTTTTTGTTTGTTGTGTACAATCTGCAAAACTATTCTGAAAGCAGAATTTATGTGCACAAGTGTGCAAAGAGTGCAAATTTAGGATATGGTAAATGCTTTACAAGTTACTTTCAAAAAATTGCCTGCCATAATTGGGCCATTACATTGTCTTTTTTTGACCAAAATATTTTGATGCCAGCCTTCCTTCCACTGCCCTAAAAAATAAAGCATTTTTTTAATGAATTGAAATTAAGGAAGGACTACACCTACTAGAAAACAAGAGAGGAAAAGTTCTATTAGTTTGAGGTTTCAAAATCCCCCAAAACCAGGAACAGTATCTTTATAATGGTTAGGCTGAGACCCCAGACAGAGTATGGGTATGTGCAGGTGGCATCCCTGAGTATTCAAGCTTCAGTGGACCGTGAGTGCTCCAGCTGTATAACTCACTGAATTGTCTTGCCAGCTTCTACACTGGCTTGACTGGGCATAATTCAAAAATGAAAAGCTCATATTCGTTCCATTCTTCTGGAGCTCTGTGATAGCATTTAATAACACCTCAATGGGATGTCTTCCACATATTGTATTATGGCATTTCTTTAAGTAATTGCTAAAAGATACAGGGTCTAATTGTTCTATAATACTCATGCCCATTTTATCTAGATGTTCAATGGATCTATAAATCTCCCCCTGGGATTCATCACGGTAACTGTAATGGAAACTTTGACCCTAATGGTAGAAATCAGAAGAAACCACAAAGAGATTACTAGGATCTGCTAGATATTTACTGAAGAGTTTTCCAAATTCCTGTTCTTTTGACTCACTCAGAGCTCCATCCTGTACATGAATAATGGTAAACTCATCCTTATGGCTTTCCATGGCTTTAGCTGTATTGGGCAAATGCATTTCAATACTGTGTTCATCTTCATCTGTCTGCAGAGACATGCATTCAAACATTCCTGTTTTCCACAGTTCTCAGTAAATCTTTTGGTCAATATGAAGGTCATACAGAGGTGTTCTATATATATCCACACTGGAAAGTGCACATTGAGAGAGGGGCACATGATGAGAAGGCCCAAGGATGAAAATTCTCTGGGTAATAGATGGATCCACTTGTTTGTAAGCATGGGCAGCACAAGACCCACAGTATGTATATCCTGCATGGGGTGCAATAATGGCTCTGGCAGGTCTTTTTGTAGACTGCACTTATGAAAGCCACCCTTCTAGCTGTGCATTCATCTGAGGTCCTCGATGTTGTCCGTGAGACCGTACTCAGAGTGAGGATTTTCTGCAACCTGCGTCTGTCCTTCCAATATCTGCTCTGGCCCCATGGTGGACCCTGCAAGCCACAGTCCCGGGAAACCAGTCTTGGAAAAGAAGAAGAGGCATGAGTTACCCAGGAGATTTCAACATGAACACTCCAGGATGGACTGGAAATAGGGTTTTCTTGATGTTAATGAGGCCACATCAGTGTAGGCTGCAAATCTTTCTGGAAGCAAACTGCCCCCATTTTTCACCTGCAGTGTGGGTGGTAGGTTTGAATCATCAACCTTTTGGTTAGCAGCTGAATGCTTTAACCACTGTACCACCAGTGCTCCTTGTAGACAAAAAAGGAACCCCTGAAAAGAGCTATGGAGAAGGAAAGTGTCATCTGTGCTGTGCTGTGTTGGACATTTTTATCTCAGCATATGGAGTGTTCTTTAATCATTGGAAGATCTGACCTCTCACCCCTGTTCTTGGACAGAGAGGATCTAATTTTTAGGGTTAAAGCAAGACCTCTTTGAGATTTAGATTTATTGGGACCTTTGAAATATTTGAAAAGATGAAGTAAGAAATGAGGAAAGCTGGGGAAACAAAGAAGACTGTTGAAGGATACATAGAGAGACGATATCTGCAAGACAATTTCTGGATCTGAGATCTCTAAGTAGCAAGGGTCACAGGAGTGAGACACCAAGAGCCAGAGAGTCAGAAATGGAAGATATAACACACAGAAGAATTCTTAGAGAAAACCTAGGCCAGATCAATAGGAGTAAGAAGCTTTGGAAAGGCCTTACTGATGGAGGTTATGTACTTAATCTGCCTTAGATGCCGTGATGACAGCATCTGACAAGTTGAATCAAAACCTTCAGAAACTTTAGTAACTTCAGAGGCACTTGTTGGTCATGTCTATATTATTTTGGATATAATTCCACATAATACTTGTAATACAGAGTATCACATGTATGTTCACAATGAAGAAATAGTGTGCAGCACAAATAAACCTCTTTCAAACTGGAAAAAAAAAAACCTTCAGAAACACTTGCCAATTTTTGAAACAAATTCCAAACACAGACTGAAGATATGTTTTTCCTCTTTAAAGAAGCAGCTGAAGTTTTGTTCCAATATGGAAAAATTAAAAAATAGCACCATCCTGAAACATCTTAAATCTCCTTTAATGTGAAACATATACCAAAAGAAAAAAAAGGGGGGGGCGGGGAGAGAGAGAGCACGCTTAAAGATTGGGGAAGTTTTAACTTTAAATCAATTTCAACTCTTAAATCTTATCATGGAACTGAAAATTCTAATTTCTGACTTGAGAATTTTTGTTAAGAGTGGAAGAAGTCACTGGAGTACCTGAAATGTCACATGGGAAGAAGAGAAAAACAATTCCTATCAAATAATTTTGTAATATTAATAGGTTTTCTCCTTTTAGTTTCTTTATTCAGACTTAGGGGCAGTATGTGGCAGAGATAAACAGAAATGTTCCATGAGTCTTTTTGTTGTCAATTTCCAAAATTCATAGGAGAAACAGAAGATTTGCAGAAGAGTTAGGAAGAGGAGAAGTTTTGTTAAAGAGGGGATTGAGTTAAGAAAGAGAGACCAGTTCTCCCAAGATTAGGATAAAGAAAGTTCCTTTTGCTCTAAGGTAAGGGCAAAGAGGTCTCAGGACCCATTAGAATAGCAATATACACATTACTGGGTGGAATTTCTGCCAAGTGGCCAAGCAAGTGCTAACCCAAATATTAGGCCACCAAAACCAAAAACCAAACTCACTGCAGTGGAGTGGGATCTGACTCATAGTGACACCTCTTTGGATTTCTGAGATGGTATCACTACAGAAGTAGATTGCCCAACCTTCCTTCTGAGGAGTGGCTGGTAGGTTTGAACCTCCAGCCTTCTGGTTAGCAGTCAAATGCCTTAGGCACTATGCCACCAGGGCTTCCAATATTAGGTCACAGCCTCTGCAAATATTTCTGTGCCCATGGCAGAACATAGCAAGTTTCAGAACAAAGTTTCTCAGTCTTGGCACTATTGACATTTTAGGTCAGATTAATTTTATATTAGGAGTCTGTCCAACACACTGGAGAATATTTAGCATCATCCTTAGCTTCTATCCACTAGATGCAACACCATCCCCCAGAGTGACGACCACAAATGTCTCTAGGCATTGCCAAATGTCCCCCCATGGGGCAAATTCACCCCACATTGAGAATAACTGTAGATATTTCATTCATGAAAGAGCCATGCTGGTTAAGCACGCAATGCCTCAGCAGTAACTGAAAAGAACAGAAACAAAATGGTCGGGTCCTGTAACCCCCATGTTTTTGTTTTGCTGAAGATTCCAGATGTTTGGAATGAACTTTGGGGAATAAGAAGCCAAAGAATGCCCATAATTTACTGCTGGCCTGGCCTAATGAATGATCAGTATCTGCAATAAAATTACAGAAAATAAAGTTATACTCCATGCAAGTGGAATTGGTAGATTGGAATTCATACCCACTATCAGGTCACTCTGAATCAAAATCAAATCTATGGCAACAGGTTTATATTTGCTGTGACCTGCCATGTTTCCTGAACCCTGACTCCGGCCAATGCACCTAGAATCTACATTTGTTTCCTACATGTTGTCTGTCCTATACAACTTGCCCGTTGCTCTCCACACTGTTCCCCTTCTACCATCCCCCTCCTCTGCCCCACACAGATATACATAGACCCTTGGCAAAGTATTACTACTTTAATGACCAGATTATGTGTTATTTTAAAAAGGCAGTTACAGAGGCTGACATTGTTTGAGACGTAGGGGAGCTGGAGTCCAGTCTTACTTCTATGATGTTAAGTAAATTCCTTAATGACCCTGTAGCTGAGCAGCTGCCTAAGATGAAAACAGGCTTCTTATCTTATTTCTTTCCCAGGATTATTGTGAGGCTACAATACTACTAATGAAAGTATTCTAGTAGTGTTGATCCAAGTTGTACTTGGACAACATAGGACTGCCTTCAATGAAATGTACTTTATGTATTTGCTGAAATTAAGTTTAGAAATAGCTTAATTAGTGGGGTCATTTTCTAACACTAAATCTTGGATGGAGATAATATAAGTAAGAAAGATATCCTCCTCATTTAACATCCTTGCTGCACAGAGCCAAGATTTCAGCATTCAGGAAGACATAGATTGGGGCATTAGAATAGATTGAGTCTGGGTTTATTCAGAAACATGTATGGCTGCTCGACTCCCAGGCCTGTGCTCCAGGGAAGAGGCAGGAGCAGATCATTTCTTAATCTCGTTTCCAATTACCTATCTTGGCTGGACTAGATGCGCATATGTATCACTGTTTATAAGGAGGCACTTCTGTCCCTCTCGCTATGTGGTGCAATGGTTAGGCTCTGGGCTGCTAACCCAAATGTTGGTGTTTTGAACCCACCAGCATCTCCTCAGGAGAAAAGCCAAGGCATTCTGCTCCTGTAAAGATTACAACCTAGGAAACCCTATGCCGCAGTTTATTGGGTTGTTGGGAGTCGAAGGGGTTCTGGTGGTGCAGTGGTTAAAGCATTCATCTGCTAACCAAACGTTGGCAGTTCAAACCCACCAGCCCCATCATGGAAGAAAGATGGGGCAGTCTGCCTTTGTCAAGATTTACAGCCTTGGAAACCCTATGGAATCTGTTCTATAGGGTTACTATGAGTCATAATCAACTGGATTGCAGTGGGTTATGAGTAGGAATCTGTTTGACTGGACACAACAACAATTATACATCTTTACACTCCTCTGAAATTCATTACATGTCTTTGTGTCAGGGGCTTGCTGGTTCATTGTGATAGAAGGATTATTAAGGTTAAACATTATACGTTCAAAATAGGTCCAGAAATATAGGATGTTGTTTGTTATGTGCCATTGAGTCAAACCCAACTCATAGCGACCCCTCCTTGGGTTTCCAATGTGGTATCACTATGGAAGTAGATTGCCCAATCTTCCTTCCAAGGAGTGTCTGGCGGGTTTGAACCTTAGCCTTAGGCACTACGCTACCAGGGCTCCCAATACAGGATAGGGGTGGATTTTAAAGGGTTGTTTCCTGAGTCCCACCCCCTATACTTTTTAGATAAGGACTAAAACTCTCCATAACTGGAACTCACATTTAAGGACTACAAATCTAGATATAAAACTGAAAGGGGAGCTTGTTCACAGACTTTATATTCATAACTATAACTAGGGTTAAGCTCCAAAAGCTGTGTTTTCAATGAAGGTACATACTAATTGTATCTAAGAGCTTAGTTGTTGTTGTTGTTATGTGCTGAGTCAGACTCGACTCATAGAGACCCCTCCTCGGGTTTCTAAGGCTGTATCACTACGGAAGTAGTTTGCCCAACCTTCCTTCTGAGGAGTGGCTGGTGGGTTTGAACCTCCAGCCTTCTGGTTAGTACTCAAGTGCATTAGGCACTGGTGCTAAAAAAGATTGATCACAATTTAAGTCATTTAAAAATGGATTAATTCTGCATCTTAGGTACTATTCCACCCCAAAACCTTTGATATGATAGAAAGTGATGGGTGTGTTTAGTATAAGACCTAGATATCAATGCTTAAGTAACTACTTGTTCTCTTAGTGCATCCTTCTGAGTATTATAATAACCCTTAATTAAGACAGAGATAATTTGTTGAAGGGCAGCTAATCATCTAGTCATGAGAGAAGGCAAGGAGAAAGGAAGGTTGAACCTCAGGGGATAGATTATCTGCACAGGGACCACTCTATCCATGCCAAGCCTCAAAGTTACAGCAGTCAGGGCTGCAGTCTAAGTTCACCATGACATCTAGAAATCCAGAAGGTTTAAATATGGCCTGGGCAGCCCTGCTGGAAAGACCAGTCTAGATCCATCTGTATGTTACTACCAAGATAAGTGCATATGACAAATATGAACCTGACTTCCATGGGGTAAAGATAATAATAGCTGCCTTGGATTGTAGGGTTGACTGCTGGAGGGAGAAGTGAGGTGGAGTGGGGCAGTGAAATGAGTGTATTGAGCTCTTTTTTATTACCTATGAAAGAACAATGTTAAGATGTTAATGTTTCCAAATGAAATAAGAAATGCATGTATATCTTTGTCCTTGAGTTCTACATCTGTCTCCAGAATGAGGAATCATCCGTTTACTGTGCTTGTAAAATAACCTGTCCTCCTCCTTGCTCTTTTCCTGAAAAGAATAGCCACTAATAATGATCATAGTTTCCTTTTAGCAAATGCTAAATCCTTCCGTAGTGATACTGCCTCGGAAACCCAAGGAGGGGTTGCTATGAGTCGGGGTCGACTTGACGGCAAACAACAACAACAACAACAAATCTTTATTTGCCAAACACTGAGTTATTACCCTATTTTGCAGAGGCAAATGGAAGGAAGGTAAATTGGCAAAACTCTCACAGAGTCAGATCAGGCCAGGAATGCAAATCAATTTGTCTGATGTTAAAGCCCACTCTCCTGTGAATCTTAGCTCCTTGTAACTGACAATGTACTGGGTCCTCTGGTGTATGATTACAAAAAGAATCACAACAAATGAAACCAGAACTTGAATACTGAGGCTCCATGGGTATAATTATAAAAGGGATTCTATTTCTTTTTAATTTTTCAGTGCTCAAAATGAAATTCAGAGAGTTCAATAACTTTTCTGTTTACTCTTAGTCCATACAAAAATCCTATCATCACTTTAAGTTATACGCCATCTTAATTGAGAAATTCAAAATTTCCCTTTTCATGCTATTGAAAATCAGTGAACAGAAAAAGGAATGTGTTCTTTTCATAACTTCTCCTCTACTTTCTAGCTGTAATTCTTGGCTGCTCTGGGGAACTTCTAATATGTTCTATAGGGTTGCTATGAGTCATAATCAACTGGATTGCAGTGGTTTATGAGTTGGAATCTGTTTGACCGGACACAACAGTAGGATAGGATAGAAAAGTAAGGAATCTAGAATTTATTTATTTATTTGCCTGAAACTCTTGAAATACTGCTTCATACTCTCCCAGCCTAGTATGTATTTAAAGGTCACATTTGTAAAAATGTGGTGAACATTTTTATGAGTTCTCTAGAAATTACTTTTCAATTATAAATATCCATGCCAGCCTTCTCAAGCTTAGTATTTACACAGATATTCTTTCCCATCCTCTTATGTTCAACTTGTATGTGCCTTTATGTTTAAAATGTGTTTCTTCATATTCAGTGTAGAGTTGGGATCTGATTTTTAATCCATTCAAAAGAATGGATTAAATGGATGTTTAGTTCATTTAAATTTAATATGATTATTGATAAAACACTGGGATTTAAATCTGCCATTTTAATTTTTCTTTTCTATTTATCTTATCTGTTTCTCTGTTCTTCCTTTACTGCTATGTGTGTGTGTGCGTGTGAATTGAATATTCCATAGATTTCATTTTAAGTTCTCCACATTTAGTGTCCAGTTTCACAAATTTGGATAAATGCTAACAGTTTTGTAACCACCAGAAAGTCACGTTACTGAGTATTTCCATTAAGCCCCAAATTTCTCTTTTTCTCCTTTGTAGTCAATTCTCTTTAGCCATTCTCAGCTCCTGGCAACCAGTAATCTGATTTCTGTGCCTTTAGCTTTAAAGTTTTCATAATATCATACAAATAGAATCATGTATTATGTAGCTTCTTTCTCTTAGCATAATCATTTTGAGATAATCCAAGTTGTTGCACATATCAGTAGTTCATTTCTTTTTGTTGCTGGAGGGATTCTCATTGTATACATATGCCACAATTTGTTTACCTAATCTATTAAGCAGTTGATAAGTATTTGCATTATTTCCAATGTTTAGCAATTACGACTACATCTGCCATATACATCATCACACAGGTCTCTCTTTAGTGGATATATATTTTTTGTATTGGAGAGTATATCTTTATTTCAATTGAATAAATACTTAGGATGGAATTGCTATGTCATATGATAAACTACATTTAACTTGGTAGGAAACTGCCAAATATTTTTTAGGAATTGTTGTTGTTGTTATGTGCCATCAAGTCGGACCCAACTCATAGCAACCCCTCCTTGGGTTTCCAAGGCAGTACCACTGTGGAAGTAGATTGCCCCATCTTCCTTCCGAGGAGTGGCTGGTGGGTTTGAACCGCCAGCTTTCTGGTTAGCAGTCAAGTGCCTTATGCATTACACTACCAGAGCTCCTATTTATTTTTTAGGAATGGTTGTACCATTTTGCATTTGTACTAGTATTGTATTTCAAGAATTCCTCTTTTTCTCCATCCTCACCAGCACTTAGAATTGTCAGAGTTTTTTTGTTTTGTTTGTTTTAACTTTTTATTGTGATTTGGGTGAAATTTTACAAAGTAGATTGGTTTTACATTCAACAGCTCATAAACATTTTGTTTTATGACACTGGTTACATTCTCCCCTCAGGGTAACATCTCACCTTCCATTTCCTCTCTGTGAGTACCCTCTCCTTGTGTCCTTTTTGCCTATGCATTCCTGCCTCCCTACATTTCTCCCTGTGCAAGTGCTGCCCTTCTGATCTCCCATGGTTGATTTCTTCTAAGGAGTACATCTCCCTAGTGTAAGTGTTCAGCTCAACGGCCTGTCTATTGTTAGGCTGAGAGTTAAGCCATGGGAGTGAGTTCAATTCCAGCACCCAGGTGTGACTCAGGGTCATAGTCTCCAAGGTTTCACATGTCTCTGTCAAACCAGTAAGCCTGCTCTTTTTAATGATTTTGAGTTTTGTTCCACACTTTTCTCCCACGCTATACAAGCTCTCCAGTTTTGATTCCTATCCAAGTGGTTGGCGCTTGTAGTCACCATCTCCAGTTCTTTTGGTCTCAGGGTCATATAGATTGAAGTTCTCATGGTCCAGTAGTCTTTTGGACTGTTTCCATGCATCTTAGACTTTCTTCACTTTTCTTTGCTCTGTAGGAGAGACCAATGGTTGCCATTTAGATGGCCACTCACAAGTTTTAAGACCCAGTTGCCACTCACCAAAGCAGTAGTATTTTTGGTTTGTTTGTTCTGGTTTTCATCTTTTTCTGTTTGTTTTTCATTCTTATATGTCTGGATCATATATCATTATGCTTTTAACTTGCACTTGGCTAATGACTTACGATGGTACACATTTTTTCATTTGCTTATTTGCAATTTCTTTTTTATATAATGCCTGCTCAAAACCTTTGCACCTTTCTGATTACACTGTCTATTTCTTATTATTGTAGTTAGGACAGTTTTTATATATTCTGAATATAAGCCACTTATCAGATATTTGTTTTCTAATTGCTTTCTCCCAGCATTTGCCTTGTATTTTCATTTTCTTAAAGGATATCTTTCAAAGGCCAGATAGTTTTTAATTTTGATAAAGTCTAGTTTGTTGATTTTTTTTCTTTCCATGTTTTATCAAAGAAATATTGGCACAATCCAATATTTTCTTCTATTATTTCTAGAGTTTTTATAATTTTAAGTTTCACGTTTTTTCTATGATCAAAGTCATGTTAATTTTTGAAGGTGGTACTAGGAGGGATCAAAGTTCTTTTTAATTTTTGCACATGAATGGCCAATTGTTCAAACACCATTTGTTAAAAAACCCATTCTTTCTCCAATAACTTACCTCTGTATCTTTGTAAAAATAAATCAACTGACCATGTATATGTGGGCTTATATCTGAGTTGTCCTGTTCCATTGATAAACATGTCAGTCCTTTCATCAATACAAGACTGTCTTGATTTCTATAACTTTATAAGTCTGAAAATCAGATACTGTAAGTCCTCCAACTTTGTTTTTCATTTTACAAAAAATTTTTCAGCTATTCCACATCTTTTGATTTTCTATTTAAATTTCTGAGTCAATTTCTATATCAAAGCCTGCCGGAATTTTGCACTAGAATGAATTAATACATAGATCTATTTGGGAAGAAATGACATGTTAATAATATTGAATCCATCTACCAATGAACACAGTATATCTCTCAATTTATTAGTTTTATTTATCTCGTTAATGTTTTATAGATTTCATCATACAAATCTTGCATGCATTTTGTTACTTTTTTCATCTTTCTTTTTTTAATGTGAGAATTTTTTTATCGTGGTAAGTATATATATAACAAAACACCATTTTCTACATCTCCTTTTTATTATTGTTACTTTTATTCTTAATTATTTTGTTTTTCAAGCTATGGTAAATGGTGTTTTTTATTTGTTTTTTATTTTTCCATTTCAATTTCTTTTTCTTCATTCTTGTATATAGATATGTGAGCTCTGGTGGTGCTATAGTTAAAACATTGGTCTGCTAATCAAAAAGATCAGTGGTTCGAACCCACCAGCTGCCTCACAGGAGAAAGAGGAGGCAGTCTGCTTCTGTAAAGATTTACAGCCTTGAAAACCCTATGTGTCAGTTCTACTCTATCCTATAAGGTCACTATGAATCAGAATCAACTCAATGGGGTTTTGTGGTTTAATGTATAGAAATACATGCTAATTCATGTACATTGACCATGTATCTGTATCTAGTCACATATTAGATCTACCTTTATTCTTCCACAGTCATTGGAATATTTTGCACAATCATGTTGCTGTTGTGTTCTATTAAGTTGATTCCAACTCCTAGTGACCCTATGGGACAGAGTAGACTGCTCTGTAGCGTTTCCTAGGCTGAGAGCTTGACCATTACACCAGCAGTATGCTCCTTCATCCAGCAATAAAGGCAGCTAATTTCCTCCTTTCCAGGCACTCAAACCAATAACCAAACTCACTGCCATGACTCATGGCAACACCTCCTTGGGTTTCTGAGGCTGTATCTCTACAAAAGTAAATTGCTCAATCTTCCTTCCAAGGAATGGTTGGTGGGTTTGAACCACCAGCGGTCTGGTTAGCAGTCAAATGCCTTAGGCACTCCACCACCAGCACTCCCTTCCAATCACTTGTTGTTGTTGTTGTTATTATGTGCCGTCGAATCACTACACCTCTATTTTTGTGATTTGTCTTATTGTATATTCTGTCTACTTTTTGTTTATTCTTCATGAAGCCAAACTGACCTATAAGCTGATATTCTTTCATGTCTCTCTATTTTCAACTTCTAAGTCTTTGTCACGGGAGCTCTGGTAGCATAGTGCCTAAGGCACTTCACTGCGAACCAGAAGGCTGGCGGTTCAAACCCATCAGCCACTCCTCGAAAGGAAGGTGGGGCAATCTACTTCCGTAGTGATACTGCCTCAGAAACCAGGAGAGGTCGCTATGAGTCGGGTCCGACTCGACAGCACATAACAACAACAACAACAACAAGTCTTTGTTAGGAGTGCTGGAGACATAGTGCCTAAGGCATTTGACTGCTAACCAGAAGGCTGGCAGTTCAAACCCACCAGCCACTCCTAAGAAGGAAGATTGGGCAATTTACTTCCGTAATTCCTTAAATCTTCCTTCTCATGCCCTCCATATCCTCCCCCCATTCAAAATACAAGCTTCACAAGAAAAATTCTTATATGTTTCAAGACTCAAGGCAAATATTACATTCTCTATTAAATATATCCTCATTTCCTATCTGAAAATACTGTAGACCCACTCTGAAGTGCATATGACTTTTTTTCTTATGTGTAATATGCTCCAGTAACACCCATTGAACCTGAATACTTTGAGACATATGAATATTTTTCTTCTTTAGATCCATTCCTATACGACTATAAATCTTTCAATTCCTTGAAAGAATGGACTAAGTTTTATTTTTCTCTTTATCTGTCATATCTAGTGCAGTTCAAGGGATATCAAGTGTTTTGAATGTTGTTATATATAATTTAAAATAATGCTATATAACAATTTATGTAATTATTATATCAAGGAAGGTTGGGCAATCCTACTTCCGTAGTGATACTGCCTCGGAAACCCAAGGAGGGGTCGCTATGAGTCGGGGCCGACTCGACGGCACATAACAACATTTAAAATATATATAAAAAGATATAATATTTTCCCTCTGGGATTCTAATATCTTAATGAACGTCCCCAGTATTTGATTGATTTAAGTAAACTATAAATTACATAACAAAATGCTTTTCAGATAAGATTTAATAAACTAATATCGAGAGAGTAAATGCAGGCTTTAATTGAGAAGTGGAACTCAAGTTAATGCTATGCTTTATCAGAAAGTTTTGTGTGCATGTCTTCATTCTGACCCAACATCTAATTCTCAAACACATTTCTATGTTAGGGACACTTGAAAGTGATTTTTCTTATTAATTAAACAATAAAGATATATAAATTCCAGAACTTTAAATTTCATAATTTACCATTTTTTTATACTAATGGCACATATGAGAACTTTACAACTCTTATATGGACTATGCATACAAATTTGTGAGAATGCCAATCATTTTCAACACAAAATACTGAAATTACCTACTATTTTGTTGGTTCTATTTGTATATTATTAACATTAGATTATTATTATTAAAATAAGATACTCTGATTACGGCAGCCATGTAAAAACTTACTTCTAAAATTTAATGGCTTGAAATGCTATTTTAATTTGCTCATGATTTTGTGAATCAAGAATTTAAAAGAGTTCACCAGTCAGATATTGACTGTAACTACAGTTACCTGAAGGTTCACCTTGGCTGGACATCCAATATAGATTACCCATATGGCTTGCATTGGAGGCTAGATGTCAGCTGGTACCACAGCTGGGCAGTCAGAGTGAATACACATGGCCTTTCCAGCACTATGGTCTCAAAGTAGTTGGAATTTTTACATGGCAATTGGCTTTTCCCTGAGCAAGTGCCTCAAAAGAAAATACAGTAGCTGCATGACCTTTTCAAAACCTAGCCTCAGAAGTTACAGTGCTTCTTTTCTGCTGCATTTTACTGATGATAGGTGGGTCATTAGGTCACCCCAGATTCAAGGAGAGGGAACATAGAATATCCTTCTCCATAAAAGGAGTGTCAAAGAATAAGTAGACATGTTACATAAGTGCCATAAGTGGCAACTCTTTCTATGTGAAGTTAAGAGTGGTTCAGAGTCTAACCAAATGTGACTCTCCTTGGGAAAAGAGGAAAGCATCCCTCAAACTAGACGTTACTACTATTTGTTCATAGTGCCAACATTTCTATGTGAAAGGTCCATTGGCATGTCAGACCTAGGTCAGGACAGGGAACTTATCATTGTTTATTTTCTTTCCAAGTATATGCATACTAATTTTCATGCTGACATCATTAGTGACTGCTTTGGTGATCAAACCTAGTTGTTCATCTGGAAGAAATAGAACAAAAATAAAACAAAACAAAATAACTAAATTAATGCATCTTTCATCTATGATAACCAGCCAGAATTAACTTGCTATTTCCAAATATTCTTGTGTGACATAAATGGAGATATATCAATCTCTTGGTAAATTTGTCCATATAACTTCGTCACTCACTTCCATTATTAATATTAATGCTTAAATTTTTTATGCATCCTAATTTTTAAGTATTCAGTGAATATTTGTGGAGTGCCTCTTATGTGTTAGACTCTGAGCAAGGTAGCATTCATACTAGGTGATTACAGGATGGTATCCATCCTTAAGGTATGAAAGAGGCACATAGGTAAACAAAGAAATGCAACCCAGCCCCTTAGTGGTTATAGGTAAATGCAGATATCAAGGAGTCTCATAGAAGGTTTTTGAATTAGCGGGGGGAGGAAGGGTGGACATATGTAAACAATGAAAATTCTGAACTGGTTGTCGAAGGATATATAGAGGTAAAATTTACCATAAGAAAGAGAAGGAGAGAGGATATCAGAGGAAGTCATTCTAAGTAGAAGTGTTAAAGCTAAGCCCCATCAGTAAGATGACACACCTAGATTTCATGGATTTGGTGGACTTTAAAACATTTAGGATGTGCTCACAGACAAAAAAAAGGGGCGGGGAGCTGGTTAGGAATAAGCACAGAACAATGTATGAAGGACTTAAAGTTTGAATTTAATGCTGACTAAAGTGAAAAGCCTCCAAAACTTGTAAGTAGACAGGAACTGCATAATGAAAATCAGTTGATCTATGCTATATATGTTAAAATGAATAGAATCAGCAAGATATGTTAACTGGTTTTTATGGATTGAACTGAGTCCTCCCAAAATATGTGTAACTTGTCTAGGCTATGAGTCTCAGTATTTTGCAATTATCCTCCATTTGTAATCTGATGTAATTATCCTCCATGCTGTAAAGCCTAACCTCTATGATATTAATGAGACAGGATTAGAAGCAGTTATGTTAGTAAGGCAGGATATAATCCACAAGATTAGGTTATATCCTTTGAGATATAGAAGAAATTAAAGAATTGAGCAGAGATCAAAGGGACCTGACTACCACCAAGAAAGAACTGATGGGAGCAGAGTGGAGCACATAATGTGGACCCAGAGTCTGTTCTCTAAGAGCGTCCTAGACCCAAGGGAAGATTGATGCCAAGACACGTGAAGATCTCTAAGGGACACTGGGCCCATAGACATTAAAGGGAGACAAGGACCTTCCCCCAGAGCTGACAAAAAGAGAAAACCTGCCTCTAGAACTGGGGCTTTTAATTGGAATTTCAACCTCCCAAACTGTGAGAGAATAAATTTCTGTTTGTTAAAGCCATCTACTTGTGGTATTTCTGTTATAGCAGCACTAGAGAACTGAGACACTGGTTGAATGTGGGGTGAGGAAGACATCAGGAACAACTCCTAGAATTCTGCCTTGGGAATTTTCAGGGCATGGCTTTCATTAGTTGATACCTATTATTCAGGAAATAAGGAATTTTGGCAGAAGTAAAGATATCAGTTTTGGATATATTTAATTTGACAGGCTTATGGAACACAGAAACAAATGTTACAAAACCATTTCATATATTGGTGCAAAACTCAGGTAAGAGAACTAAATTGGAGATGTGTATGTTGAAGTCCACTCCAGACACAGAGCACCAAAGCCAGAGAAATGAATATAAAAGCAAAGACTAGAATGAAAGACGAACACAGGACAAAACAATATATATTCACCAACTCAGGTATCCAACTTCTTTTTTAATGTAGTTATCCCTGAAAAGATCCACAGATATTAAAAAAAAAAAAAAAAAAAAAAAAAAAGTTGAGGAGGATGTTATATTTTTGCTTATTTGCATTGTAAAATTTATTTTCCTGATTGTATAGCTCTTATGCTCGTAAGCTAAGAAGATACTTTGGAGTAACCCTATTCAAGGAACCATCTTGATTTTTCTAACTGGACCTGGCATAATGGGAAACTCTTTTACATTTGTGGAACGTATGTACATTTTCATCATGAGTCTTCAGAGGAAACGGATTGACCTTATTCTCAGTCATCTGGCTCTGACACATATCATAATGCTTTTCACCAAAGGAATACCAAAGACAATAGCCACATTTGGTTTGATAAACTTCCTTGGTGATGTTGCATGTAAAATTTTTATTTATCTTTGGAGAGTGTCCCAGGGTCTTTCCATATGCACTACCAGCCTCCTAAGTGTCATCCAGGCCACCATGATGAGGGTCAGAGATAATTCATGGATGAAGCTCACACCAAGGACCCACTGGCAGGTCCTTCACTTGTTCCTGTGCTTTTGGATCTTTAACTCATTAATGAATATTAACTTGCTCTACTCTGTCAAAACCACCGGCAACATGACCACATCTAGATTTAGACATTATGCTAACTATGCTCAATTCCACCACCCAGAGAGATAATGAAGTTGGTTTTTCTCATTTTCATGATACTGCAAGATATATTCTTCATGGGCTTTATGAGCTGGGCCAGCAGCTACATGGTGCTTCTCCTGCATGAACACCACAAGCATGTTCTATATCTTAAAAATTATACATATAGTCACAAAACTACTCCTGAGATTAAAGCCATTCAAAGTATTCTTCTGCTGATGTTTTGTTTTCTTTCCTTTTATTGGACAGATTGTATTTTGTCCTACTACATAGCTTCTTCCTCAGGAAGTCAATCTATAGCATTAGATATTGAAATGTTGCTAACACTTGGATTTGCTGTTGTCAGTCCTTTCATATTAATTACCAGGGATAGCCACCTAACTAAATGCTGGCAATATGCTTGATACGTGCATGAAGTATCTATGGACATAGATCTCTCCAGAAACCAATGCTGTGTAAATAAGGACTGTGTGAATATACATTTAAAAGTTGCTTAACCAAAAAAAAAAAAAAAAGGGTTCCGGCAAGATGGTGGACTAGGCAGAAGGACTGCACAGACCCTCTTCAA
>NW_006921842.1:4927049-4930215 GCF_000298275.1 Orycteropus afer afer | reverse complement strand
CCGTAAATCTTCACCCAAATCAAAATAAAATAATAAAAACATTAAAAAAAAAAAAAAAAAACCTCACTGCCATCAAGTCAATTCCAGTTTGTAGCACCCTATTGGGTTTTAAAGGCTGTAAATCTTACAGAAGCAGAAGCTCCATCTTTCTTCCACAGAGCAGCTGGTAGGTTTGAACCACTGACATTTTGGTTAGCAGCCAAATGTCTTAATCACTACATCATCAGAGTTCCTTATACCATGACCTAGGTGTGGTTTATTCCTGGAACAAAAGATTAGTCTAAATAAAGGTTTATTTATTCTTTAAAAAAAAAAAAAAAAGTCCAAGTTTCTTGCAGTACAATGCCTACACAGAGGTACCAACACCTATGAAAGGACTGAAATTCCTTCTAGCTTCCAACTTTGGGGCGTGAATTTTGTCTTCATCTTGTACAATGACTGACCCACTCTTAATCTTCTCTCAGCAATCCAGGCAAGAATAAGAAAGAAGCAACAAGGAGAAAAGAATAACACCTATATCAGAATAAGAAAACTTCCCCAGAGTTCTCCATAAAATGTACTCATATTCTATCTCATTGGCAAATTCTACATGACATGAAGATTCTTTTACAAAGAACTTGGGAAATGAACTTACTTATTTTCACTCATGACAACCATCTACAGTATCAGGGTTCTTTTAATAAAGAAAAAGAAGAAAATATATATTTGGGAGATAATTTGCCACAATATTGACATTTGAATATTTCTCCTGAATTCAAAGTTGAGTATGAGGAGTCAATTCAGAGTGAAGAAACATATGTGAAAATATTTCCTGGAAATGGAAAATATAATTTATTTTATATTTTATCTCCCCATCACTATTCTTCAAAATTGTATACTTGAATTATATCTCTGATATCTCAAAATTTATCAAAATAAAAATCTCAATTTTCACCTTTCATATTGGGAAGAAATTCCAGTTTAGTAAGGCTGTGCTGAGCCAACCATTCTCATATACTGCCAATGGCAGTATAAACTTAGGTATTTTCTGTGGTCATCTTGGTAATACCTATCAAAATAAAAAGTCATATACCCTTGGATCCAGCAACTTAATTTCTCCAGAAATTTTTCCTACATATATTCCTATTGTTGTTGTTGTTGTTGTTGTTATGTGCCATCGAGTCAGACCCAACTCATAGAGACTCCTTCTTGGGTTTCCGAGGCAGTATCACTATGGAAGTAGATTGCCCTATCTTCCTTCCGAGGTGTGACTGGTAGGTTTGAACCGCCAGCCTTCTGGTTAGCAGTCAAGTACTTTAGGTCCTATGTATGTGTAAAGTAATATGTATACAAGATAACCAATTGCACTATTGCTGATTGTATTAGTTTCCTACAGCATTGGTAACAAACTACCATAAACTGGGTGGCTTAAAACAACAGAAATTTATTATTTCATAGTTTTAGAATCCAGAAGTGTGAGATTGAGGTGGTCTTGAAAGGACCAAGTTATTTCTGAAGGCAATAGAGGAAGGTCCTTCCTTGTCTATCTAGCTTCTGGTAATCTCAGAGATTCCTTGGGTTGCAGCAGTATAACTCCAATATTTGCCTTCACATAGCCATTTTCCCTCTGTATCTGTGTCCCTTCTCATCTTTTTCTAAAGACACAAATCAGGGAGTTCTGGTAAGATGGCAGAATAGGCAGAAAGACTGCACAGACCCTCTTCAACAAAGAAAAGGGGAACCAATTAACACAGATACAAAAGATAATCCTGGACCCCTGATTCATGAAGGGAAGAATATAGAAGTGGTCTAAACTCCAACTCGCAGAAGAACTTGCATGAAAACACCAAAAAAGGAGACATATGGAGTGGCGGTCTGGCAGGGGTGATCCTGATGGCACAGACAGCTTGGATATTGCCAGGTGGTGGTAGGACCTAAGAATTAACCTAAAAATTGGCTCTGTTAGCCAGGGACTGCATGGAGGACTGCTCTGGTGGCTGAGAAATAAAGGGTGACGCAGCGAAGAAGGCAGGCTGAGCTGTGGACTTTTGTTTCTCCAGAGGGTTCAGCCATTTTGAACGTTTACAAAAGCCTTAACCACTTTGGCTATTTAAAGCGACAGTGTTTTCCCACATTCCAGAGACTTAAGAACAGGCTCCACTTGCTGGGAACCCCAAGGACATTCTGGACCTGGACAACTGGAAAGGTGCAAAATTCCCCTTGTTACTCTTATATCCCACACCCGCTTGGAGAATGGAGGTGTGGCCATCCCTCACTCTCACCCACTTTCTGGGCCAGTGGGAATTCGATCCCAGTCTGTGTGCTCAGGCGGAGCCTGGGTGCCCTGCCCTGCCCTGATTTTTTTTTTTTCTGTTTTCCATTTTCTAGTTTTCTCTTTGTCTGTTTTAAAACTACTATTATTATTATTATTACTTTTGTCCTTTTTATAATTATTCTTTATTCTGCCACTCTCAGGTTGTACTTTTCAGCTTTTTTTCTTTTGCCTGTTCCTGTTGCAATTCTTTTTCTTTCTCGTGGTTAAACCCATTCGTTGTTTTTCTTTTTATGTATTTCACATTTTTTTCTTCATTATTCTCCTTCTCTACCTTTTTTCTCTTATAACCCTCTCCTCAAATATTGCAGGTTTCTTTTTTCGTTTTCTGTTTTTTCTTTTTCTTCTTTTTCCCTTTTTTCTTTTTTTGGCTACTGTTCCTGTGTGACTACATGTCCATGTGCTTTTAGTTTTTGATGGTTATTCAGATGGTTTTTGATGGTTATTCAGATGTTATTTTTGTCTAACTGAGTGGAAGACAGCAACAGTGTGCATAAGACACACCTACACCCACACCTCCTGCAACTTCACTTACTGAGTGAGAGCCACCACCTCCTTCTCCACCAACAGGCCAACGATAAACAACCACCAAGAACAATCTGACTCACCCTTGGCTACTCTTCACAAACAGTTAACAGAGATCTTAATACAATGCCACGATGTCTCGGAGACAACAGACCATCAAAGTTCACACAAAGAAGCAAGATAAAGTGATAGAAATAAGAGAGAAGGATACAGACCCAGAACACATCCCTGAAGAAGAAGCAGCATTGGAATGCTCTGATAAGAAATTCAAAAGAATTATATTTAGATATCTTCAAAGGATTAAGAGATAGACCAAGAAAAACACAGAAA
>NW_006921842.1:4925978-4926699 GCF_000298275.1 Orycteropus afer afer | reverse complement strand
AAACCCCAAACAGAATAGACCCCAAAAGAAAATCACCAAGACATATCATCATCAAACTCATCAAAACCAAAGACAAAGAAAGAATCCTGAAAGCAACAGGGGGAAAACAAAAAGTTACTTACAAAGGACAACCAGTAAGAATAACCTCTGATTTCTAAGCAGAAACCATGCAAGCAAGAAGACAATGGGATGGTATATGTAAAACCCTGAAAGAGAAAAAATTTAAACCAAGAATTCTATACCCGGCAAAATTGTCCTTCAAATATGATGGTGAAATCAGGAGATTTCCAGATAAGCAGAAACTAAGGGAATTTGTTAAAACCAGACCAACCTTACAAGAGATACTAAAGGGACTCCTTTGCACAGAGAACCAAAAATAGCAAATAACAACCACTCATTCATACACAAGATGACATAATCTAGAAACCACTGCTATGGACATACCCAAAGTAAAATAAGTTTACAAGATTATAACATGAAACAAGAGACATCAAGTAGCAAGTGAGGACAACTACAAACCAAAAAGAGGGGAAATACTGTGTAGTTACAGAAGTTCTAAATGGTGAGGAAGTCAAGAGAGTTGCAAGATAGAGTGGACTGTTCTAATCTTGGGGAGAAAATTCCAAATCACCTCAAAGAAACTTCAAAGAAAAATGATAAACCTTTACATCATAATAAAAAAGAGAACAAGCACAAATATATAGCAACAAAGCAAATGATA
>NW_006921842.1:4905357-4910472 GCF_000298275.1 Orycteropus afer afer | reverse complement strand
GGGAGCTGTTGCATTGTGGTAAACTGTGGTCAATGACATGAGACAAAGTATATGTGAACCGCTGTATGGAAAGTGAATTTGCTCTGTAAATCTTCACCCAAATCACAATTTAAAAAATAAAATAATACCAAAGTACTAAGAAGTCTAAAAAGTAATGGCTAGTATGACAAAATAAACAAGATAATGGGTGCACTAAAAACACAAACAAGCCTAATCAAAAACAATCTTCAGAAATTCATCCAGTACATCAAAATCCCTGACTTGTCTGTAATAGTTGACATCACCAAAAATGATCTACATCATTCAGAAGCTGTAAGTATGCTAAGAGGGTACAAAAGCCATACTCCTCACTGACTGCTTTCCTTATACACCTACAGTGGAATTCACTGCAGCCATTCATCTGAAAAAGGCAGATCTATATATAGATTAATTGGGGAGCTCTGGTGGTGCAGTGCCTAAGGCATTTGACTGTTAATCAGAAGGATGATGGTTCAAACCCACAGCTGCTCCATGGAAGAACGATGGAACAATATACTTCCATAAAGATTTATTGTCTTGAAAACCCAGTGGGGGTCACTATGAGTCAGAATCAACTCCATGGCAGTGAGTTTGGTTTTTTTAAATATAGATTAATTATTGGAAAATGCTCAAGATATATTAAGTAAAAAATGAAACATGCGTAATTGTATGTGTTGTGACACTAAATAAGGTTTTTAAAAGAAAAAAGTGCCAAAGCATGCATGATAAACTTTGTATGTTAATTTTCAAGAGGTTCTGTTATTTTGATGAAGAAAATAAAACGCTTTATGGGTAGGAATCAGTTCAGAGTGAATTGCATAGAGAAAGGTGTGAAAGGAGAATTTTAGGAGATTCTATGTGAAAAACTAGGAGAAAAGACATGTAGGAATAACAAGATGGGAAAAGAGTTCCAGCTTCCCTGAAACATGGCACACTAGACTAGCAGGCATGTGGCCAGAGAAGAGAGTGTAAGAAGTTTCCCATGGCATAGACTTGACACAGGATCTTCCTGCTTCCTTTATCACTTGTTGTTGTTGTTATGTGCCCTCAAGTCGGCCCCGACTCATAGCGACCCCTCCTTGGGTTTCCGAGGCAGTATCACTACGGAAGTAGGATTGCCCAACCTTCCTTCCGAGGAGTGGCTGGTGGGTTTGAACCGCCAGCCGTCTGGTTAGCAGGCAAGTGTCTTAGCCACTATGCTACCAGAGCTCCCCCTTTATCACTAGTAGGAAGGATTTCAAATGGGAACTCTCCAATGGCCAAAAAGAGGTTTCTCAGACACTGTCTGTACATTGTTTTCTCTACACACAAACTCACCCATGTTTTGTATAAATCCATGAAGGCAATCAGTTTCTAAAAGGGCCCTCAGTTCATCATCGTGGATGTCTGGTTGAGACCGTACTTAATCTTCTCCTGCCTCTTTAGTTCACTTGGAATGTGAAAGTGTTATTGGAAACACCTCTCTCCTGTAGACAGAACACAGTAAATTTCAGTCCTTCTGCAGGCATTAGTTTGACAGGATTTTGAAAGGTAGTTTTCTCTTGAGAAAATCCATGAATTGGGGCAGGGTTATAACATGTTATTAACTGTTCCATTATTACAGAAAAAAAGTAATTCCATAAGGCTTGACATGGAACATAATAACATGATTTAAAATGTAACTAAGATTCTAATGGCATCTTAAAAAGTAACCTAAGGCTCCTGGAGCAACCACCTTCACTGCTAAAGTCACACAGAGAGGAATGCGAGATGTATTCATTAGGTATATTTATTAGTAGTATTGTAAATATTAACAACTATCATTTATTAAGAACACATTATGTGGTAGGCATCTTAGAAATATATCCTGCATGATTATCATATATCTATTTGGAAATGGGAAAGCAGAAAACCAAAATTACCAACAAACTAGATAGATTATTAGAGCCAGCTCAGCGATGAAAACTCAATTACAAAAAAGACCAAAGTCTGTGATATTTTTCTTGAATCAACCATCATCTCTAAACCTAACACTGTACCAGGTTCTCTTGCTAATTTAAAAAAATATATAAAAGCTGTCAACTGGAACTTACATTGAACAGACAAGGACTAGTGGGTATAACTATAAATTTGTTCCAACCTGACTGAGAAATCAAGGGCAGCATTGTAGAGATGATATCTGAGTTCTATTGATTCATAATGAAGAGTTGACTTGAAGAATATTCGTAGTGATGTACTATGAAGTGAAGAAGAAAAATGAAGGGAGAAATCTTGTAGGTAGTGAGATAAACTAAGAGATTGTTAGAGTACTGATAGTAATATAGTTAGGTAATTTGAACTAAGAGGAGGCAGGAAAATAAGAAAATTAGATAGGCCCATAGTATGTTCACTTAAACCATATGATGTCTTAATAAATATAAAATGATTGACATAGTTATGTATATGATCTCTAATCACAACCTACCCACTGCCATCAAGTCAATTCTAACTTGCAGCGACCATCATTGGCTTTCCAAGGTGGTAAATCTTGATGGAAGTAGAGGCTGATAGGTTTGAACCATCAACCTTCTGGTTAGCAGTCAAATGCCTTAGGCACTACACCACCAGAGTTCCTTCTGATCACAACAAAGTTAAATTTATAAATTTTTTTTGGCATATTCATACAGTGCAACAATAAAAAACAAAACAAAACAAAAACTACTGTCGAGTCAATCCCGACCCATAGTGCTTGGGTTTCTGAGGCAATATCTCTATGGAAGGAGATTGCCCAATCTTCCTTTTGAGGAGTGGCTGGTGGGTATGCCACCAGAGTAGTTGGCAATATAAAGAACTGAACTACTTACTAATACGTGCAAAAGTATGGATTAATCTCCAAAATATGTGGAGAGAAGAAATAGAAGAACAAAAACAGAGACTAAATACTAGTAAATGTTGAAAAGCAAAGATGTCACTTTGAGGACTATGGTGCACCTGACCCAAGCTATGGTATTTTCAATCACCTCATAGGCATGTGAAAGCTAGACAATGAATAAGGAAGACTGAAGAAGAATTGATACATTTGAATTATGATGTTGGCAAAGAATATTGAATATACCATGGACTGTCAGAATGCTTCTTGGAAGTGAAGATGGAGAAACTTCATCTCACATACACTGGACATGTTATCAGGAGGAACCAGTTCCTGGAGAAGGACATTATGCTTGGCAAAGTGGAGGGTCAGCGGAAAAGAGGAAGATCCTTAAGAACATGATTCGACACAGTGGCTGTGATGATGGGCTCAGGACTGAGCAGTGTTTTGTTCTATTGTCCTTAGAGTCACTGTGAGTCAGAGGTGATTTGACAGCACCCAACAACAACATACAGTACGTACATACTACATGCTTACAATTTTAGGAAATTGTAGAACAGACAAAGCTCATCTGTATTGGCAGAAATCACTTCAATGATTTCATGGTGGAGTGTAGGGGAGGATCCTGAGGGAATGAGATGAAGAATCCCGAGATGAAGAAAATGTTCTGTATCTTAATTGTGGTCATGATTACATGCATGTATACATTTATCAAAACTCATTGAACTATACACTTAAAATGTGTGCATTTTTATGTGTAAATTATGAATCAATAAAATAGATTTTAAAATATAGGCATAATAATACTAACCACTGTTAAACTAACGAGTAGAAGAGAGTTGCCCAGTTTGACTACTTCTGAATAAAAGAATGCTAAACTTAATGATCTGGAATTCAATAGATAATCATGACAATCCAGATTCAAGGAAGAAATGTGTAACAGATCTCAACCTGAGATCAATTAGTGGCACAGACTCTAGAAAAAAAAGATGAGTAATTTGAAAGGACAATAAATGGAAAGATATTTGGGTTTGTTTCCAGATTTGTGTGATGGAGTGGGGAAGAAGGTGTTATTAAATGGTGATATACACCACAGAGCATTAGCGATAACTGTGCTAATTAGGGACATGCTCCCTTCTCTTTCATCTAATCGGGAGAGTAAGTGAAATTGAATCAGAACTAGAGTTTTCCTAAAAATATCTTTTCTCCGTCATCCGTTTCCCAAAGTTCCCGGCACTGAGCGAAAGCTGATCACTGCGCTCCTCCTTTGAGGCTGTCTTTGACCAGCGCTACTCTGGGTTCTGTCCTGCTCTGGCCGAGTAATCAAGAAACTTCCCTAGGATCCCAACAACCCGAAAACCCAGTAGGACATGGAGAGATATTTTCATCCCTGATATGAAAGTGGGCCCAATAACTACAAAGCGAGGGGAATTAGTCAAGTGACAGAGCGCTCGCTCAGCGCGCAAGAGATAGCGGGAACGACGCCTGCATTCTCTAATTTTACGTGCTTCCCTTCCTTAATTTCTCAGTTATTCAAAGGTATTCCGGTTTTCCTGGCTTTAGCTAGGGGAGTGCCGTTTAGCGAAGGCGGTGCCACTTTGTAATGTGCTTCTGTGCTTACTTTGAAAAAGAAAAAGAGGTGCCTCAGGCATTTGACCAGAGCTCTGGTGACGTGGTGCCTAAGGCATTTGACTGCTAACCAGA
Organism: Orycteropus afer afer; assembly: GCF_000298275.1. NCBI lineage: Eukaryota > Metazoa > Chordata > Mammalia > Tubulidentata > Orycteropodidae > Orycteropus > Orycteropus afer. Next base: position 4,905,923 of record NW_006921842.1, on the reverse strand, counting down.
AGATTGCCAGTTCAAACCCACGACCCCCTCTGAGGAAGAAAAATGGGCCAAACTACTTCAGTGAAGATTCACCGCCTCAGGCACAAAGCGGGTCACTACAAGTCGGAATCAATTCTCTGGCATTGAGTTCGTTTTTTGTTTGTTTGTTTGGATACAAAAAAAAAAGGAACAGAGTAGTCAAAAATAACTTTTCCAAATACACGTTTTGGGGCTTCAACCCAAAGTTAAATATATCATATCTATATATAATCCACCAGCCACTCCTCGGAAGGAAGGTTGGGCAATCTACTTCCGTAGTGATACTGCCTCCGAAACCCAAGGAGGGGTCGCTATGAGTCAGGTAAGACTCAAGGGCACCTAACAACAACAACAGATGTAATTATATTATATACTATATATAGAGAGGGGAGCTCTGGTAGCATAGTGGCTAAGAGACTTGCCTGCTAACCAGACGGCTGGTGGTTCAAACCCACCAGCCACTCCCCCGAAGGAAGGTTGGGCAATCCTACTTCCGTAGTAATACTGCCTCCGCTACCCAAGGACGGGTCGCTATGAGTCGGCACATA
>NW_006921842.1:4904205-4905202 GCF_000298275.1 Orycteropus afer afer | reverse complement strand
AGGGACCCCTCCTTGGGTTTCCGAGGCCATATCACTACGGAAGTAGATTGCCCAACCGTAGATTGCCCAACCGTCCTTCCTCAGAGTGGCTGGTGGGTTTGAACTGCCAGCCTTTTGGTTAGCAGACAAATGTCTTAGGCAATATGCCATCAGAGCTCCTAATTATATTATATATTATAATAATATTATGTAATTATATAGTATTATATGTTGTTATACCTATATCTATAGCCATAGCTAATTTTCTCTTTTTGGTACAAGGTGTGAAGAACAACCTGAAAATTGTGTCAGGAGGCACAAGCAGGAGAGTCTGGATGCACTGACTTTTTGTGTTTATTCACAGTGATAATCCGTGGGCAGGTAGAAGAGAATTTCTCTATCAGCTTCTCTGATAGTTGGCTAGATACTAAGCAGAAAGACAAAGCAGGAAAGAGAGATTTGAAATGACCTTGTGTGAAGGTGAGACCTGGCATACTAATGAGGGGAGGGGGGTTTAAATATCCCCTTACCAAGTGATAATTGACGCTTTTACTTCTCTGCTTAAAGAATTTGTTCTGAGGATAGTGTGCACAAAATAAAACGGCAACTAGATGTTCCTCTAACTTCTAAGATTAACCATATTTTTTAAAGGGTTTTTTGTTGTTGTTGTTGTTGTTTGTTTGTTTGTTTTAGGTTGCAATATTATGCCGCTTTTACAGAAACTGCTTGAGAGTCTGTATCCACACCTCACGTGACATTGTTCTCAGTGGGCTGGAGCAAACCTTACTGTTTGGGAACATTCAGACGCTGCCTGCGCTGAATTGCCGAACTCCTGAAGGTCCTGGAGCAGTCAGGGTTTCCCCCTCTATCTGCCCTTCTCTTTCCAACGCCCAAATCCCCTTCTGGTGCCACTTGATTCCTCTCAGCTTTACTCTTGTATAGACCATAATAGAAAAACCTTTTTTATTGATTAAACATGTTTTACTATTTCAGACGGGTAGCTATGTCAATAAACGGG
>NW_006921842.1:4889953-4904105 GCF_000298275.1 Orycteropus afer afer | reverse complement strand
TGGAATGTGTTCTCTTTACTTTGGGGAAAGTGAAGCAAGGCTTTCTCCTGTGACCTTTCTTCCGTAATCCCTTTTCCTCACACTCCGAGCTCCAGGAGTTTTTATCTCAGGCGTTGTTTGAGAAGTTCCTTGCTCAATCCGGTCTCGGCTGGGGCTAAGTGACCAGTAGTTCCCCGCAGCCCCAGGCAACCAGGAAAGCAGGTGGGGTATGGCCTATCAATCCACATCCAGACAGTGGGGAATTAGCTCAAATGGTAGAGCACTCGCTTAGCATGCGAGAGGTAGCAGGATCAATGCCTGCATTCTCCAGTTTTATGGTTTCCTCCCTCTTGGTTTGTATACTCATTGACAGTTTAGGAGCCTTTCACCTGGCAAAAGTCTGAACACTTGGGTGGCTCTGTTGTCTCACAGTACTACTCCTCAAAGAGACCACTTCCCCAGGTTCCAGCCTCCTGTCTTTTCATTTCTTGCGCAGGTTTGACACTTCTAGACATTTACCTTCAACTCAAATTTCACAATAACTGCCCTCATCAAGATCACAAGGTGATGGTTTTAAAATTGTAAAATCCAGTGGGAACTTTTTTTCTTACTTATTTTTGAAATATGACTATTATTCCTCACCCCATCCTCCACCCCCCCCAACAATCATCTCTTCCCTTGATTTATGTAATACCAATTTGTTCTTGAACTGTTTATTCTCCTCCATTTCCACTTTTTTTCTTTCTCTTGAGAATGAATGTTCTCCCACTTTCTCTTAACTTGCTCTTAAGAATGAAAGGCCCCTTCTCATCTTAAGCTAACTTTGGGGTATATGTAGCCACTCTGACATTGTACCTAAATATTTCTGTAAATGTGGCCCCTTCCTTCCAAGGATGTTCTGAACTACTGCATTAAACCAGAGCTATTCAATATTCATTACATAAAATTCTAAATGTTCTCAGATCAAAATGAAACTCACTGCCATCAAGTTGATTCTGACTCATAGAGACACCCTTTGGGTTTCTGAGGTGGTAAATCTTTTCAGAAATACATTGCCCAGTCTTCCTTCTCCAGAGTGACTGGTGGGTTTGAACCACTAACCTTCTGGTTAGCAGTCAAATGCCTTAGGCACTACACCACCAGAGCTCTTCTTTAAATGTTCTAGTAGCCATATTTTAAAAAGTAAACAGAAACAAGAATTCACTCCAAGGTAACCACAGAGAAAATTAACAATGCCCCTAATCAAACCCAGGAAGAAGGAAAATATATGGGCTTAGTAAGCACAAAACCAACAATAAAGAAGAATAGAGAGGAAACACTTGATAACAAAATGAACTCAGCACAGAAAATTATTTGGACCGAGGAAATATCCAACAACATGACATAAAAACACAATAGAATGACAGCAATCAATTGATACCCATCACTAATTAGACTCAATGTGAGACTAAATGCACCAGTCAAGAGAAAGAGAGTGGCAAATTGGATAAGAAAAGAAGACTCATCAATATGCTGCCTACAAGAGATTCACCTCAGACACAAAGATAAAAACAAATTAAAAATTAAGGGGTGGGAAAAATATACCAAGCCAATGGTAACCAAAAAAGAGCAGAAATGGCAAGCTTAATTTCTGATAAAATAGACTTCAAGGTGAAAAACAGCATAAGGGACAAAGAAGGTCACTATATGATACTGAAAGGGTCAATTGACCCAGAAGACATTAATAAATATCTATGCACCCAATGAAAGTGCCCTAAAATACATGAAGCAAATATTAACTGAACTGAAAGGAAGAATAGACAACTCTACAATAGTAGTAGGAGACTTTAACACACCACTTTCAAGGGGGGACAGATCAATAAGAAAAAAAACTCAAGAAAGATACAGAAGAACTCAATGACACAATCAACCAACTTGACCTCATATACATGTACAGGGCACTCCACCCAATAAAAGCACATTTCACATTCTTTTCTAGTGCACATGGATTCCCCAGAATAGATCATATGTTAGGACATAAAACAAGCCTCAGTAAATTTAAAAATATAAATAAAAATAAAAAACATTGAAATACTACAAACCATCTTCTCAGACCACAATGCTATAAAATTAGAAATTAATAATAGGAAGATCAAGGAAAAAAAAAATCAAACATGTGGAAGTTAAATAATACACTACTCAAAAACTACTAGGTCATAGAAGAAATAAAATGTGAAATAAAAAAATTCCTAGAAACAAATGAGAATGAAGATATATCTTCACTGGAACACAGAGAAAGCAGTACTCAGAGGTCAATTTATAGCAATGAATGCACACATCAAAAAAGAGGAAAACAAGAAACCAGTTCTTCGAAAAGATTAATAAAATTGACAAACTACTGGCAAATCTAACAAATGGAAAGAAAGAGAAGATGCAAATAAGAATAATAAATGAAAAGGGTGACATCACAACAGAACCAACTGAAATAAAAAAGATATTGACAGAATATTATGAAGAACTGTACTCCATCAGATTCAAGAACCTAGAAGAGATGGACAAGTTTCTAGAAACACAAGACCTACCTAAACCATCCCAGTCGGAGACAGAATATTTGAACAAAGGAAGAAATTGAACAGGTCATAAAAAACTTCCTACAAGAAGAAGTCCTGGCCCTGATGGCTTCACTGGAGAATTTTAGCAAACATTCAGGGAAGAGTTGACCCCTATACTACTCAAGCTATTCTAGAACACAGAAAAAGACAGAATACTTCCAAATTCATTTTATAAAGCAAGCATAACACTGATACCAAAACTGGGGAAAGATACCACTGAAACAGAAAACAACAGACCAATATCCCTCATGAATATAGACACAAAAGTCTTCAACAAAATCCTATGATTTTGTTATCCTAGCCAACAGAATCCAACAACTTATCAAAAAAATAATGATAATAATACACCCTGACCAAGTGGAATTTATATCTGGTATGCAAGGATGGTTCAACATCAGAAAAACATCAATGTAATCCACCACATAAACAAAAGAAAAGAAAAGAACCATATGATCATATCAATCAACACAGAAAAGGCATTTGATAAAATCCAACACCCATTCCTGTTCAGAACTCTCAGCAAAATAGGGATAGAAGAGAAATTCCTCGACATAATAAAGGGCATATACACAAAGCCAATGGCCAAGCATTCCCCTCATGAATGGGAACCAGACAAGGATGCCCTCTATCATCACTTCTATTTAACATTGTATTGGAAGTCCTAGCCAGGGAAATAGGGCAATAAAGAGAAATAAAAGGCATCCAAATTGGCAAAGAGGAAGTAAAGCTATCTCTATTTGTTGATGACATAATCCTATACATAGAAAACCAAGAGACTAGGCAAAAAAACTACTGGAATACTGGAACTAAAAGAGAGGTGCAGCAAAGTGGCAGGATACAAAGTCAACATATAAAAATTAGTTGGATTCCTCTATATCAACAAAGAGGCCTCTGAAAAAGTAATAAGGAAAACAATACCATTTACAATGCTTTGTTGTTTCTATGTGCCGTTGAGTCGGATCCGACTCATAGTGACCTATCCTTGGGTTTCCAAGACGGTATCACTACAGAAGTAGATTGCTCAACCTTACTTCCGAGGAGTGGCTGGTGGGTTTGAACTGCCAGCCTGCTGGTTAGCAGTCATGTGCCTTAGGCACTATGCTACCAGAGCTCTACCATTTACAATAGCTCCCAAAAAGATAAAATATCTAGAAATAAATCTTACCAGAATCACAAAAGACCTATACAAAGAAGACTATAAAACACTACTACAAGAAACTACAAGGAATCTACATAAATGGAAGAACCTGCCTTGTTCATGGATAGGAAGACTGAATATTGTGAAAATGTCAATACTACCCAAAGCAATCTACACATTTAATGCAATCCCAATCCAGATACCATCAACATTTTTAAGGATATGGAAAAAACAATTAGTAACTTCGTATGGAAAGGAAAGAGACTTTGGATAAGCAAAGCACTACTGAAGAAGAAGAACAAAATGTGAGGTCTCCCACTCCCAAGTCTCAAAACCTACTATATGGCCACAGTACTCAAAACAGTGTGGTAATGGTACAATGATAGACAGATAGACCAATGGAACACCCAGAGATAGACCCATCCATCTGTGGACAGCTGATCTTTGACAAAGGACCAAAACCCATTAAATGGGGAAGAGATAGCCTCTTTAACAAATGGTACTGGCAAAATTGGATATCCACCTGCAGAAAAATGAAACAAGACCCATATCTCACTCCATACACAAAAACAAACTCAAGTTGGATCAAAGACTTAAACGTAAAAGCCAAAACTATAAAGCTCAACAAAGATAAAATAGGGAAAATCTAGGAACCCTAATTTACAGCCTAAATAGACTATCAAGCATAACCCAGAATGCTCAGGAGGTAGAAGAGAAGCTAGATGACTGGGAGCTTTTAAAAATTAAATTCTTATGCACATCGAAAGACTTTTCCAAAAGGGTAAAAAGAGAACCTACAGATGGGGAGAAAATATTTGTCTATAACACATCTGAGAAAGGACTTAGCTCCAAAATTTACAGAAAACTTCAACACTTTCAACACCAAAAAGACAAAGAATCCAGTTCAAAAATGGGCAAATGACATGAATAGACACTTCACTAAAGATGATATACTGGTGGCCAACAAACACATGAGGAATTCCTCATGATCACTAGCCATTGTTGTTGTTGTTATGTGCCATCGAGTCAGACCAGACTCACAGCAACCCCTCCTTGGGTTTCCAAGGCAGTATCACTGTGGAAGTAGATTGCCCCATCTTCCTTCTGACGAGTGAGTTTGAACTGCCAGCCTTCTGGTTAACAGCCAAGTGCCTTAGGCACTATGCTACCAGAGCTCCTCACTAGCCACTAGAGAGATACAAATCAAAACAACGATGAGATATCATCTCACCCCAGCAATAATGTTGTTCTTGTTGTTAGGTGCTGTCGAGTCATCTCGACTCATAGCAACCCTATGTCCAGCAGAATGAAACACTGCCTGGTCCTGTGCCAGCTCCATGATCCTTGCTATACCTGAGCCCATTGTCATAGCCACTGTGTCAATCCATCTTGCTGAGGACCTTGCCTTCTTTCATTGACCTTCCACTTTACCAAGCATGATATCTGTCTCCAGGAAATGGTCCCTTCTTACAACATGATCAAAATAGGTGAGACGAAGTCTGGCCATTTTCTCTTCCAAGGAAAATTCCAGCTGTACTTCTTCTAGGACAGATTTGTTAGTTCTTTTTGGTACTTTCAGCACTCTTTGTCAGCACCACAACTCAAAAGCATCAACTCTTCTTCAGTCTCCCTTATTCATTGTCCAGCTCTCACATGTATATGAGGCAATTGAAAATACCATGGCTTGTGTCAGGTGCACCTCAGTCCTCAAGGAGACATCTTTGCAATAATAGCAAAGTTCAACAGGAAAGAAAATAACAAATGCTGGCAAGGTTGCAGAGAGATTGGAAATCTCATACGGTGCTGGTGGACTGTAAAATGGTACAACCATTGTGGAAAATTGTATGGCATTTCCTTAAAAAACTAAAAATAGAAATACCATTTGAACCAGCAATTCCATTACTAAGAATATATCCTAAAGAGGTGAGAGACGGGACACGAACACACATATTCATCACAGCACAATTCACTGTAGCAAAGAGGTGGAAACAACTTAAATGCCCATCAATGAATGCATAACCAAATTATGGTACATTCACACAATGGGATACTATGCTAATTAAAGAACAGTGAAGAATACGTGAATCATCTCACAACATGGATGAACTTAGAGGAAATTATACTGAGTGAAATAAGTCGATCACAGAAGGACAAATATTGTATGAGCCCATTACTGTAAAAAGTCAATGAAAGGTTTGCTTAGGAAAGAGAAGTCACTTTGTAGGTTACCAGGAAGGGGAGGGAAGGGGAGGAGAAAATTTCGGAGTAGTTGGGGGCCACGCACTGAGTTGGGTAAGGGGAGAGATGGCATGGAAAGAGTCTGTGACCATCATTATAACACTGGGGAAAGGGACGATACCAAAATGTGCACATAAGATACAAACGACAGACGCTAATACCAGTATATCCAAGATACTACACTACCATACTGTATTTCCATTAACACCAAACACCGGCCTACAGATAAATGCATAGACAACTGAGAAGATCAGATGGGGGTCAGTGAAGAGGAATATGTTCTAGACCAATGATAGATTCAGCTGAGGAATAATCTTGCACAGATGCTACTGATACAAAATAACCACAATCATTACAGAAGCAACAGAAGACAGACTTGGAACAATCCCTCAGAGACAGCCAGACACTTTGGGAGAGAGAACCACCGGATCTGCCGACTCAGAACTATAGTACTGGGTGACACCAGGCTTAATTGGCACAACATAATACATAAAAATCTTGTTCCATGCCCTACTTTGGTGAGTAGTGATTGGGGTCTTAAAAGCTTTTGAGCAGTCATCTAAAATGCAGCTAATGGTCTCTTCTCATCTGAAGCAAAGAAGAGTGAAGAAAACCAAGGGTATTTGGAAACAATCAGTCTTAGGACATGATGGACCTTGAGAACGGAGGAACCCAGCTACCAATGCCAACCACTTGGGAAGGGATCAAAACTGGAGATCCTGGATAGAATGTGAGAAAAAAACATGGACAAAATTAAAAAATACAATAATGACCAGAATTACTGGTCGGATATAGTCTGGTGGGATCACCAAGACTGTGGGCCTGGAATAAAACTCACTCCTGAGAGCTGGCTCACAGCCCAACAGTAAGACTTACATGCAGAAAACCCAACCCAGGGCAATGCACCCACCTACTCTACAGAGATATACCCCCTGGAGCAATTGGCCATGCGGCACCAGAGGGGCAACATTCACACTGAGGAAAAGCTGGACAGACAGGAGTGCATGACTAAGAAGGGCACAAGGGTGTGGGGGAGGGTCACTGGGAAGGGAGAGAAGAAGAGTGGGCTAGGGTTGAGGATGGTAATTGGGGAGAGAAACCAAATTTACACAAACTGTTGAATGTAAAACAAATTCTGCTCTGTAAATTTAAAAACAAAGAAAAAAAAAGAATGAAAAGCTCCCTTCTCATCTTAAGCTAACTTTGGGATATATGTAGCCACTCTGACATTGTATGTAAATATTTCTGTAAATGTGGCCCCTTCCTTCCAAGGATCTTCTGAACTACTGCCTTAAACTAGAGGTATTCAACATACACCACACAAAATTTTAAATGTTCTCAAAACAAAACCAAACTCACTGCCATCGAGTCAATTCCAACTCATAGAAACCCCCTTCAGGTTTCTGAGGTGGTGAATCTTTACGGAAGTAGCTTGCCCAGTCTTCCTTCCCCAGAGTGGCTGGTGAGTTTGAACCACCAACCTTCTGGTTAGCAGTCAAATGCCTCATGCACTATGCCACCAGAGCTACTCTTTAAATATTCTAGTAGCCATATTTTAAAAAGTAAACAGAAACAAGTGAAATTAATTTTAATACATTCTATTTATCTTGCAGAAGCAAGACTGGGTAATCTACTTCCGTGAAGATTTACCACCTCAGAAACCCGATGGGGGTCACTATGAGTCAGAATCGACTCGATGGCAGTGAATTTGGTTTGGGTTTATTCTTTAAACTATTGTTTCAACAAATAATTGACATTAAATTATTAAACAATTATTTTACACTTTTTTCTTATACTAAGCTTTTTAAATACTATGTGTATTTTACACTTGTACCATTTCATTATAGACTAGTCACATTTCAAATACCCTATAGCCACGTTACCATATTAAGCAGTGCATCCTTAGAGAATTTATTTCTCCTGCCTTCAACTACCACTCCTCTCTGTATTCCGGAGGGCCACCCTTATTGAGTTCTACCCTTCATCCCTGACTCCCTCACTGATACCTCCACTTGTCCATCCTGAGTATTTCAGGTGCAACAATGGCCTTACACATAGCAATGATTGTGAGGATGACATAGGATCTGGCAGGTTTTTGTTGTTGTACATAGGGTCCCTGTGCATCAGAATTGACTCAGTAGCACCTAACAATAATAACAAATAAGGAGAGCCCAATGGTTTTATCTACTCAAACCTGCTTGAGTTAAAGAAGGTCCAATATTAAAGCACCATCATCCATGCAATTGCCCAAGACAGAGATCCAAGGACTTCCACGTCCCTTATCAAGCATGAACATTAAGTTTTTCACTAAATCCTGACATTTCAACTTCTCTGTCCAAATTAGAAATGCTTTTTTTCCCTTCAATAAGCCAAGCTAATTTTGCCTCTGGGTTTTTGCATATCTATTTCTTCTGCTTAGAAGGCTCAGGAGTTTTCACATACTTGACTTTCTCATTATTTGGGCTCATCTCAAAATCATCTCCTCAGAACACTTTTCCTTGAATCATATCAAACGTTATACTTCTATTATGTCTGAAATCATCTGTTTTATTATTTAATGTTTAGTCTTCCTAGACAAGAATGTAATCCTTATGTCGGTCTTGCTGGTGACTGAATTCTCAAGATAATATATAGTTTCCCAGAGTCTAACAAAGGAGCTCTGGTGGCCTGGTGCCTAAGGCATTTGACTGCTAAACAGAAGGTTGGTGACTCAAACCCACAGCTGGCCTGCAGAAGAAAAATTGGGCAATCTACTTCTGTAAAGATATTTGCCATCTTAGAAACCCAGTTGGGGTTGCTGTAAAGTCAGAATCAACTTGATGGAAGTGGGTTTGGGTTTTTTTTTTTTCTTTCTTTCTTTTTTTATTTTGGTAGATTCTAACAGTTTATTAAATGTATGATGAAGGAATGAATGCATCTAACTCCACAGCCAGCACTCTTTTTTCTATTTGTCATTTCTGCCAGGTTCACTAGGATAATGCCTCTCCTCCCGACCTTTGAATTTACAATTCAAAGTTGCAAATGCATGAATTTTTCAACCCAGCATTTTCACTTCCTACAGATATTCTTGGACTCATGCCAGAAAATGTGTGCAGATAATCATTGCAGAAATATTTATAACACCCAAAAATAAATTATAACACCAAGAGACTGAAAACCCCCTAAAGACCCATTAATAGGAGAACAGTTTAATATATTGTGGCATATCCATACAATGAATTATTTGATGAACTTAAAAGGGGATTTGAGACAGAAGATTTAAAAAACAAACAAACAGATTCAAGGTCAATTGTTGGAAGTAAGTTTCCAACAAGTGAATAGCAAGGAGCCAGTTGCACAAAAATACACTTAGGTACATAGATAATGTCTTATAGATTTCTTAAATAGTCTTTGGAAAGACATATAAGCATTTGATAACTTTGGTTACATCTGGGGCAAGGAATTGAATGCCAGGGAACTCAGCTGGCAGGAAAATTCTTCACTGTTACTCTTTGGAAAACTTCTTGGATATTGAATTATATGATTTAATTAACTACTCAAAATACACAAATTTTTGAAATAAAATAACTCTCTCTGTGGTCTCCATACCTCCATTTTCCAAAAGAGAAAAAGACAAATGTGAATTCATTGTATTCTTTATCCCCAGTTTTAGTCAAACTCTCTGGACTCTCTACAAGAGCCTTCATCTACAAAGACAATTTGGATGTCCAGACCCAGAAACCAAAATATGCTTAAGACTAGGGAAACCTTGATTAAAGAGTTTTTCAAAATTGAAGTGTTTTCCAATCTCAGTAACATTTCTCACCTTCTCTGCCCAAGGCTGAGAATGCCGATAAGGATTATATTGAAGATACAGTGAGGGGAGAGAAAGGGAAATCTCAGGCTCGCAGCTTCCACAAATTCCCATGGGTTTTAATGGCCTGAAGGCAAGGGAGTGGAATTTCAAGCACCCCACCAAAGGCTGGATGGAGTAAAGGTGCTACAGAAACAGGAATCCAGCATTCACATCCCCAGCTACCCATTGCTCAAGCGCTTTGTGAGAAAAGGTCAAACAGTGCCTGCTGGGGCACAGGGATTTAAGCGAGACTAACCCACTTCACACTTGCCTGCTAACCAGATGGCTGGCGGTTCAAACCCACCAACCCACCAGCCACTCCTCGGAAGGAAGGTTGGGCAATCCTACTTCTGTAGTGATACTGCCTCGGAAACCCAAGGAGGGGTCGCTATGAGTCGGGTTTGACTTGACGACGGCACATAACAACAACAACAACCCACTCCATGGGAGAAAGATGAGGCAGTCTGCTTCTGTAAAGATTTATAGCCTTAGAAACCCCATGGGGCAATTCTACTTTGTCGGGTAGGGTCCCTGTGAGTCGGAAACTACTAAATGTCAGTGGGTTTGGTTTATAGTTTAGAGGCCGAATGTAACCAGAGTGAGGTCTAGCCCTGTCATCTTCCTGCTGTCCACAAGACCAGCTGTTAAATTATATACCTGCCATTCACTCTGTAGATAATGTCTTTGTATCTTCTCCCAGCCCCAACCCTGGGACAGGGGAGGTCTTGCAATTCTATCCAGCCCAGGATCAAGTTTCTGTCAGGTCATCTCAGTCACAAAGGTTCAGTTGACCACTCTTTTCATTCAAGTCAGCTAAGTGACTTATACTTATTCATTCAGTAAATATAGGAATTAATGGGTGAGGTTTCCATGTATGCTAGGAGCACCAGTGAAAAAGATATTCCTATGTGAATGAAGGTCAGAAGTAAAAGCCATCAGAATAATCTGAGTCAAAGGAGAGTTGCTGTCATGGAATTAATCCACTCTTTCTCTATGAAACAGCTGGTAGGCCTGAACCACCAACCTTCTGATTAATAGCCAAGTATATTAACCACTGTACCACCAGAACCCCTTAAAAGAAAGAGCTCCTTAAGGAAAGTCTATGCATCCTTTAATTTTCAGGGCGAAATCTCACCATTGCTAGCTTGAAGGAGCTGAAAGTTTTTTTCACAACGGGATGATGGCTCAGGGAGAACATGGAACATAATGGATTTATAGCGTTGTTGGAAAGGAGATAGGAGGAATAGGAAGCAGTACACTAAAAAACTCTCCAAACACTGAGTGGTCCCCATTGTTCACAGATAGATCTTGTAGTGTCAACAGTTAAAGCTGAACATTGATTTCTTTCTAATAAGTATTTTTCCAGCAACCGAAAAACGAAACAAATCCCCTTCCATATCTAAAGGATGGAATATTTCATTGGAATGTAAAACCAAAAGTGCTTAAATTACATACAAATGAACTAGTTTCCCCATACACCTGATTTTCTCTTTATAGCTAGTCACACTGGGAAATTGCAGGCGAAAGCGAAGCCTAGAAAGACAGGCTCCAAACCACCTCCTAGACATCACTACGTCAACAGCCAGTAGATAAACCGAGCTCTTTTCAAACCATTCTGGGATACCTGTGCTAATTAATTAGCCCGGCTGTTGTCTACACGGCCTCGCCTAGATGGGACGTGCTCTCTTCTCTCCCATGAAATGGGGAAGTATAAATTGTGATGGAGACGAGAAATTTCCCATAGCGATCTTCCACAGATTTTCCTTATCCCTTCCCTCCTCCTTGCAAGTCAATTTATTGCATAAGAGTTCTTGCTGAAGGCAGTTTCTGAGATCGCAAGCAGTTAAACGTTTTTGGGTCGCGGCTTCAACCCAGGCGGCAGGAAAGCATGCCATTTGTTGATCTGAATTGCAAATGAATCAAAATCTAAAAAGCGGGAGTACATGAGGGGAATTAGCTCAAATGGTAGAGCGCTCGCTTAGCATGCGAGAGGTAGTGGGATCGACGCCCGCATTCTCCAGTTTTTCCTCTGGTTAAAAACAGGACAAGGACGAAGAAAAAGAGCGGTGGGAATAGGCTGAAGTAAGGGTAAAGCTGAGTAAATTCATTTGTACCGAGCTATCCTGAACATTTTCTTCGGATTTTCGTAGGGCTCCGACCTAGACATTTGCTCTTGTAAATGTTACAGCCTGGGAAACATTATGGGGCGGTTCTACTGTGTCCTATAGGGTCGCTATGAGTCGAAATCGACTCGACGGCACACGACAGCCTGGGAAAAAAGAAAACTAATGGCTAGTCTCTAGAAAGGCTAGATAAGATTTTGTGAGGCTGGAGTCTCCCAGTTTGATGGGTCTGGAAAGGGGGCACGAAGAGAGAGAGAGTCCGTGAAAGGAAGGTTTGATGCCCAATGAAATCTTTAGAAAAAATTCTCGTGGGAAGAATGGGAGCAGGGTAGTAATCCAAAATAGATGGTCAATACAGAAGTGTAACGGTCTCCCTCAGCCCTACCATCATTGACCCAGTATCTCTGACATTACAGGTGACTGTACTGACAGTTAAGATCTATATCCTTAGAATGGCCCAAAAAATTTAAAAAGGAAAATGTAGATGCAGTTTTCCAGCACCAAAGCCAGAACCTGAGATGATTTTATTCCTCTAGTTTTAAAAGAAAAAAAAAAAAAATAAAATTAAAAGTCAGGCTTACTGACATGGAATAGATTCGGACTCATAATGACCCCCAGGGGTTTCCCAATGCTGTAGATCTTTACAGAAACAGGCTACCTCATCTTTTTTTCATGGAGAACCTAGTGGGCTTGATCCACCAATCTTTCAGTTAACAGCCAAATGCCTTAACCACTACACCACCAGAGTTTTGGAACCAGGAGTATGCAAAATATGAGGAAGAGGAAGGAAGAGAAGGACACACACACACACACACAAACTCCCAACTGAAAATAGTGAAAAAAAATTTTGTCCTCAACAGTTCTCAGATCCTGGTGGGGTCAAGACAGAAGGAAAGGGGAGGAGAATGTCTTATGGTTAGGGATGGTAATCAGGGCCATGAAACCAGATGTGCATGAATTCAGACGTGCATGAATTGTTGAACGTAAAACAAGTTTGCTATGTAAATTTGCACCCAAGGCGCAATTTAAAAAAAAATTAAAATTAAAAGAGAAGGGAGAGAAGCTTTTATTTGCCTACTGCAGAGCAGCAGGATTCCTTGCATTTCACCCCTAGCTCACAGCTTTCCTCTTCTTCAACTTGAGCTAATCACCAGAGCCATCAAGAATTCTGTCGATGATGCTCTGGATTTGAAAGGGTCCTGGGAAAGGGGTGGTTGTTCAACAAAACTACCACTGCTTAGGCCAGTGATGCAGTATAGAGGCAATGGGTTGAGAAAATGCTCACAGTTGGCTCAGCTGCACAGCCTCCTAATGCCATAGAGGTGATCACTGGGTTCTTTGTTCATTCCTTTATAGGTTGGTTGGCTCATTACATAGGTCTTCACTCCAACTGACAACCTACATTGAGAACTTGTCCAATCTTGCTCCAGATTTGTCACTGTGGCCTCCCTCCTAATCAGTCAGGACTCAACACAAATGTCTCTTCCTGACCATTCCAAATAAACCAACACCTTCTGGGACTCCATCTTCTACACAAAGTTTGTCTGTATTTAGGACCAACACTAAATTATTGTTGTATAGTCTATCTCATCTCCAGAATGTAAGCTTCCTTTGCCTTTTTCTTTCTTGTTCTCACAATGTATCCATCCACAGTGTCTGGAATTGTTGTTGTTGTTAGGTGACATCAAGTTGGCTCCAATCCATAGCAACCCCATGTACAGCAGAACAAAACACTACCTGGGCCTGAACCAACCTCACAATCCTTGCTATACCTAAGCCCATAATTGCAACCACTGTGTCAATCCATCTTGTTGAGGGTCTTCTCCTTTTTAGCTGACCCTCCACTTTACCAAGCATGATATCCTTCTCCAGGGAATGGTCCCCTCTGACAACATGACCAAAGCAGGTAAGACAAAGTCTGGCCATTCTCACTTCCAAGGAGCATTGCAGCTGTACTTCTTCCAAGACAGATTTGTTAGTTCTTGTGGCAGTCCATGGTACTTTCAGTATTCTCTGCCAACACCCAACTCGAAAGTGTCAACCCTTCTTCAATTTTCCTGATTTATTGTCCAGTTCTCACATGCATCTGAGGTAATTGAAAATACCATGGATAAGATTAGGTGCACCTTAGTCTTCAAAGACATCTTTGCTCTTCAGCATTTTAAAGAGGTCTTTCGCAGCAGCTTTGCCCAGTGCAATACATTGTCTGATTTCTTGATTGTTGCTTCCATTGGTATTGATTGTGGAA
>NW_006921842.1:4878574-4887324 GCF_000298275.1 Orycteropus afer afer | reverse complement strand
CATTATCAGAATACTTTGAAAAAAAATGATGTGGTGACAAATTTTATAGCATTCTTCAAGCTCATGAAATTAAAAACAAACTAAAGTCAATGTTTTCTTCATCTGCATTTAGGTGTAAAGCTCAGAGGTAGTCAACTGGGAAATCGCTGTTAACACACCAAAAGAGACAGAAGAGCAAAACTGGAGGGATCAGGTACAATTTCAGCTAACTCTAGTGTTGTTGGCTGTTTTGGATAACTAGTTACTTCGAGAATAAAAGTTTTATGATTTTGAAGAACCATGGGAATGGAGCTCCGCCGCCACTGCCTTGGAGGCCAGAGCTGGACTAGGGGTGGAGTGTCTCCAGAACTTCTTAGGAAACATCCTCTGCGGAGCAGGAAGCTTAAAAATAGGGATCCTGAGACTGTTAGCGTGGGCAAGTTTTGGCTCTGACACGATGTCACATTTTTTATATTTAGGAAATATATTTTATATTTATTCCAGCTGCAAATTACTACAGCTATCTCAGCATGCTCTGAATATTTTATCTCTGAAGGGAATTGTAAACTATCATCTGTAGAAGAACGAGGAAAGAAATTCAAGGAAAACAAACTTCTAGAACAAGAGAAATAAAGTGCCCTCTCTGAGGCTCGAACTCAGGACCTTCAGATTATGAGACTGACGCGCTGCCCACTGCGCTAAGAAGGCACCTGGTAGTTACATTGGGCTAGATACTAAAGAGATTACGTGATTTCTTTCTCCAGGACGAGTAGTTTTCCAGATTTTTCGTCACTGGTTATTGAAGACATTTCCTAATTAATCTGTGTGGATTTCTTTATAGCTCGGCGTTCAACCGACTCTAGGTAGTATTTTCCTTTGTATTTTTTATTGAGCTAGATCTTCGTTCCCTCAGAGTTATCAATCGATCTCTTATCTTCCATTGTCTGTTTTGTTGGATTAGGAGACGCTCACTAAATATTAGTTGAATGCATGAATAGCTGCCAAACTGTCGACAGTCTACATTTATCTTTTTTAATTTAAAATCTGCATTTCGACCTGTGTCACCTGAAACTTTCCCCTTCAAAATATCATAAACTAATTTTATGATGAGTCTTTTTTTTTTTTTCTTTTCACTTTTGTGTTGTTGTTGTTGTTGTTGTTGTTGTTGTTATGTGCTGTCAAGTCGGACCCGACTCATAGCGACCCCTCCTTGGGTTTCCGAGGCAGTAACACTACGGAAGTAGATTGCTCCATGTGCCTTCCGAGGAGTGGCTGGTGGGTTTGAACTGACAGCCTTCTGGTTAGCAGTCAAGTGCCTTATGCCCTGTATAAAAGATTTTATTCACGTTTCGCCTACCAAAAAGTGAAGTCACGGCGCCCCCGTGTGTGTGAGAGTAGAATCGTGCTCCATAGGATTTTCACTGGCCTATTTTTCGCTGGGGAGCTCTGGTGGCCTAGTGCCCAAAACCCACTAGCCACTCCTCGGAAGGAAGTTTGGGCAATCTACTTCCCTAGTGATACTGCCTCGGAAACCCAGGGAGGGGTTACTATGAGTCGGGTCCGACTCCACCGCAGTGTTTATATTTTTCGCTGAGTCCGAATCTACTCGACAGCAGTGGCTATTTTTCTGACAGGAGGTCTGGGGACGCAGTGGTTAAGGTATTCGGCTGCTGACCAGCGGTTTGAACCCACCAGTTGCTCCGCGAGAGAAATATAAGGCAGTCTGTTTCCTTAAATATTCAGAGCCTTGGAAACCTAACGGGGCTGTTATAGGGTCACTGTGAGTTGGAATCCACGCCATGGCAGTGGGTATTTTTCTGAAGTAGATCACCAGGCCTTTCTTCCAAGGTGGACTCCAATCACCAACCTGTTGGTCATCAGCTGAATACATTAACCATTTGTATTATCCGTGGACTCCAAATTTGTTTTACTTAAATGTTTAATAAAACTAGACTGAGTGTACTAACCATTTGCACCGTCCAGGAACTCCTCATTTCACTGAGTCTAATTTCGTTTTTGCCATAAGCATATACATCATTGTGGTAGTTCAGTTTGTGTGTCAGCTTGGCTGGGCCTGGTTGAGTGGCTGGGCAGCTGATGGTAGTTACTCCCCATGATGAGACTGGCAATCAACTCCATGGTGGGATCAACCACAAGCAACTGAATAGCTGCCTTAGGGAATGTGGTCCGCTTCCTGTATATAGGCAGGAGCCTTGGGAAATGGTCTCTAGCTTATTACACCTTGAACCCTCTGGTTCTGTTGTTGTTCAGCAGCCTGCCACGCTCTGCTGACCTTGGGACTTAAATGGACTTGAGTTAATGGCCTGCCGTATGGTTTGGTAACATTGGGACTGTGCCTTTTTACTTGTCAACCTTGGGCTTGGCAGCCTAGGCAGCCAGCCACTGTCTGAGTGAAGAAACGCCTCTAGCTCCAGTGGGCCAGGAGCAGAGGCAGAGCTGAAGCCCAAGGCTGAGGGGCTTTCACCCAGCCCCTAGAGCCTGGCACTTTGAACTTGGACTTAAAGCCTTCAAACTGTAGGAGAATAAACTCCTGTTTGTTAAGGCCATCCCATTTGTGGGATATTCTTGTCAGAGCAGCACTAGGGAACCAGAACAATCATCCTCATCTTACTGGTGAGATTGAAGTTCAGTGGAATCAAATTAAATCCACAGCCACTAACTGGTAAAGCCAAACCTGGAAAGCAGATTTTTCTAATTCCAAAAAGTGCTCTTTTCTCCATTCTAGATCACATTCTCTTCACTATTCTTATCCACATGAGTACATTCATTCATTAAGCAAGTATTTGAAAAATTATGGGTTCTTTAATTAATAATCTGCCATTTGCCTGGCACCTAAGTTCAACATTTTCAGGACATCTGTCTTAGTTCTTTGATGCTAAACCCAAAAAAACCGAACTCACTGCCGTAGAGTCAGATCTGACTCATAGTGACCCCTCCTTTCTGAGGCAGTATCAGGAAGGAAGTAGATTGCCACTCTGCCTTCTGAGAAGTGGCTGATGAGTTTGAACCACCAGCCTTCTGATTAGGAGTCAAATGCCTTAGGCACTACACCACCAGAGCTCCTTTTTTGGTGCTACTGTAACAGAAATACTACACATGTATGCATAGCTTTAACAAACAGAAATTTATTCTCTCATAGTTTAGGTGGCTAGAAGTCTGAGTTCCGGGTGCCAGCCACAAAGGGAAGCTTTCTCTGTCAGCTCTGGAGGAAGGTCCTTGTCACCAATCTTTCCCTGGATCTAGGAATTTCCCAGTTCAGGGATTTTGAGTCCAAAGGATGTCCTCCACTCTTGGCTCTTCTTTCTTGGTGATAGCAGGTTCCTCTGATCTCTGCTCAATTATTCAATCTCTTTTATATGTCAAAGAAAGATACACAAGCTAATCCTATAGATTGCATCTGTCTTAGTTACATGATTGTTACTAATCCTGCCTCATTGACATCATACTCACTGCTGTTGAATTCAATCTGACCTCCCCTTGGGTTTCCGAGATGGTATCACTGCAGAAGTAGATTGCCCAATCTTCCTTCCAAGGGATGGCTGGTAGGTTTGAACCACCAACCTTCTGGTTAGCAGTCAAATGCTTTAGGCACTATGCCACCAGAGCTCCCTCATTAATATCATAGAGGTTAGAATTTACAGCACATAGGTTAATTACATCAGAACACAAAATGGAAGATAATTACAGCATACTGAGAATCATGGCTAGCCAAGTTGACACATATTTTGGGGGGACACAATTCAATCCATAACAACAACCTTGACCCTTTCTCCCTCAAATGCCTACAAACACCATAGATCATCAGTAATTAACGTACGATGTCCCAAAGTACTCTCAGGGTATCCACAAGACCAGCAATGTTTTCATAATAATAGCAATATTTTATTCACTATGAAAAGAACTGATGGTACAAAAACAATAGTGGATAAAACTGCTGGTGCCCCATATGGATCAAGGCAATGACACCAAATGGTACTAATAGTTGTGTCCATCAGTGCCACATGCTAAATAAATAAAAGGCCAGTTTTATTTAAGAATGTACTTGATGAAGCAGCAAAAATTATTAATTGTATTAAATCTCTATTTTTAAGTATATGCCTTTTTAGTAGTCTCGTGATTAAATGGGAAATGCAGATTAAATACTTCAGCTGTGTACCAAAATAATGATCATTGTCTCCAGGTGTAGTGGTTAAGTTTGTGTGACAAATCGGCTGGGCCTGGTTAAATGGCTGGGCAGCTGAATGTAGTTATTCCCCACAGAGAGATAGGTAATTAACTCCACAGTGGAATCTATTGGAGCAGCCAAGTAGCTGTTTTGGGTATGTGGTCTGCTTCCTGTATATAAGAAACAGCTTTGGGAATGGCCCCTAGCTTATGGCACGCTTGAACCCTGCATGTAGCCAAGTCGTTGTTCAGCAGCCTGCCATGCTCCGCCGATCCTGGGACTTTCGATGGACTTGAATTAATGGTCTGCCCTGTGGTTTGCTAACATTGGGACTGTGTCTTTTTACTTGTCAGCCGTGAGCTTGTCGGCCTCAGCAGCCAGTAGCTGTTTAGGTGAAGAAAAACCTCCAGCTTCAGTGGGCCAGGAGCAGGAAGCAGAGCTGAAGCCCAAGGTTGAGGGGCTTTCACCCAAGCCCTAGAGCCTGGCACTTTGAACTCGGACTTAAAGGCTCCAAATTGTAAGAATAAACTCCTGTTTGTTAAAGCCACCCCATTTGTGGTATATTCCTATTAGAGTGGCATTAGGTAACAAAAACACCAGGGAAAGCACAAGTGATTGTTTGATTTGTGAACTAAACTGGTTTGGTTTTGTTTTTCATAGAACACTATTTTTATTTGAAAGAATAAGGTTTGTCTTTCAAATAAAAATACATCTTTATTTTAATTCTGATTTATTTATTTGACACACATCTTCTCAAAAATCAGAGTGAGCCTGTCACTTCAAAAATAATTGTAATTGTTTTCAATTATAAAATATTTACTTTCAAGTGAAAATTAGCATTTAGGAAATGTCATGAGTGTTTTCATTTCCTAGGGTCATCATAACAAAATACCACAAAGTATTTAAAGAACAGAAGTTTATTTTCTTACCATTCTGGAGGCTAGAAGTCCAGATCAGGGTATTGGCCATGCTGATTCCTTCTGAGGGGTTTGTGAGATAAACTATTCTAAGTCTTTCTCCTAGTTTCTGATGGCGGCCAGCAATCCTTGGAATTCCTTCACTGCTTATAGATGCATCTGCCTCCATCATCACATGGAGTCTGTACTCCTCCTGTGCAGAGGTATATCTAGTGGCCACCCCTGCAGTTTCCATCATCTCTGTGAGAGATCATTCAGCAATTTAAAACTCATTGCCACATACTATTTTCACAGATACACCTCTGCCCTGTATCTGTTTTCCCTTTTTATAAACTACCACTTAAAAGTGATTAGGACTAGGAACCACCCTGCTCCAATATTATCTTGTTTAATTTAACTGTTGCCAAAAGAAAAGCCCTGTTTCGAACAAAGGCACATTCACAGATATAGGAGTTAAGACTTCAACCTGTCTTGGATTGGGGGGGTGGGGGGGCTGAACAACACAATTCAATCCATAACAATGAGATTGCAGCTTCCCAATACATTGTATATTGAAATTTGGAAGAGCTGCATATTTCAACATATTGGAAAATGTCACCAAGATGTTACAAAATCACATATGGTAAAAGAAGTATTCAGAGTTAGTGATATGACTTCAGATTCTAAACTGTAATCAACCTTAAAGAAACCACCACCTGTTGAGTTTAAGTGTAAAATCAGAAGAATGTGACCCAACTTATCTTCTTATCCTGCTTACCTCCTAACAGTGGCAGACATCTAAGTCCAGCAAATTCCTGAGCAAGAAATATAGGGGTCATCATTGATCATTCTCACCCTTCAAAACTAATTTCCAACTCCTGTTCATTGTGCCTCTTCAGCACCTCATATCCGATAATCTCACCATTCCTATTATAACTGCTTCCTAACCGGTTTCACGATACAATATTCTCCTTTTGGTATTTTCTTCAAATTACACTCTACAGAGAGTTCATCCAAATCACAATCTACCTACATGTCTCAAAGTTTAAGGGTATTGAATGGCTCCCAAATGTTGTCAACATAATTCTAAACATTTTGCCTTTGTTATCTTATCCAGGAGGAGTTCTGGTAGCGTAGTGCCTAAGGCACTTGACTGCTAACCAGAAGGCTGGCGGTTCAAACTCACCAGCCACTCCTCAGAAGGAAGGTTGGGCAATCTACCATAGTGATACTGCCTCGGAAACCCAAGGAGGGGTCGCTATGAGTTGGGTCTGACTTGATGGCACATAACAACAACAACATCTTATCCAGGTACATAACTCCAGTTTTATATTTCCTTCTAGATGTCACCCCAAACTATTTTCATTTTCTCAATACAAAGACAAGCAGATCTGATATGTACTCACAGATTTTCCATTCCCTATGATGCCTGAAAGGAGTGATTGTTGGACAATGATTAAAGTGCTCAGCTGATAACCAAAAGGTCAGCAGTTTGAACCCAACAGATGTTCCCTAGGAGAAAGATGTGGCAGTCCACTTCCATAAAGATTTGTTGATGTTGGTAGGTGCTGTTGAGTCAGTTCTTACTCAAAGTGACCCTATGTACCACAGAAAGAAACACTGCCTGGTCCTACACCATCCTCACAATCCTTGCTATGCTTGAGCCCATCTTTGTAGCTACTGTGTCAATCCATCTTGTTGACAGTCTTCTCCTTTTTTCCTGATCCTCTACTTTACCAAGCATGATATCCTTTCCAAAGACTGGTCCCTTCTAGAAACATGACTAAAGTATGTGAGACAAAGTCTGGCCATTCTCACCTCTAAGGAGCATTCTGGCTGTACTTCTTCCAAGACAGAGTTGTTCGTTCTTCTGGCAGTCCACGGTATTTTCAGTATTACTCACTTGCACCACAATTCAAATGCATCACTTTTTCTTCTGTCTTCCTTATGCATTGTGCACCTTTCATATGCATATGAGGCAATTGGAAATGCCATCATTTGGGTTAGGTGCACCTTAGTCTTCAAATCAACATTTTTGCTCCTTAACACTTTAAAGATGTCTTTTGCGGTGCAATATGATGTTTGATTTCTTGACTGCTGCTTCCATGTATGTTGATTGTGGATCCAAGTAAAATGAAATCCCTGACAACTTCAATCTTTTCTCCATTTATCATGATGTTATTTATTGGTCCAGATGTGAGGGTTTTTGTTTTCTTTATCTTGAGGTGTAATCCATACTGAAGACTGTCATCTTTGATCTTCATCAGAAAGTGCTTCAAGTCATCTTCCCATTAAGGAAACAAGGTTGTGTCATCTGCATATTGCAGGTTGTTAATGAGTCCTCCTCCAATCCTGATGCTATATTCTTCTTCATATACTCTAGCTTCTCAGATTATTTGTGCAGCATACAGATTGAGTAAGTGTGGTGAAAGATACAACCCTGAGGTATACCCTTCCTGATTTAAAACCATGCAATATCCCCTTGTTTTGTTAGAAAAACTGCCTCTTGGCCTTTGTACAGGTTCCTCATGAGCACAATTAAGTATTCTGGAATTCCAGTTCTTTGCAGCGTTATTCATAATTTGTTATGATCCACACAGTCAAGTGCCTTTGTATAGTCAATAAAGCACAGGGAAACATCTTTCTGGTGATCTTTGCTTTCAGCCAAGACCCTTCTGACATCAGCAATGATATCCCTCATTCCATATTCTCTTTTGAAGCCAGCTTGAATTCCTAGCAGTTCCCTGTCAATATACCCCTGCAACCATTTTTGAAATATCTTCAGCAAAATTTTACTTGAGTAAATATCGTTATGCTATTACTAATATTGTTTGATAATTTGCACATTCTGTTGGATCACCTTTCTTTGGAATGAGCACAAATATGGATCTCTTCCAGTCAGTTGGCCAGGTAGCTGTCTTCCAAATGTCTTCGCATAAACAAGCGAGCACCCCCAGTGCTGCATCCATTTGTTGAAACATCTCAAGGGGTATTCTGTCCATTTCTGGAGCCTTGTTTTTCACCAACTCCATGAAGCCTTTGAAACTCCATGGGACAGCTGTACTGTGTCCCACAGGGTCATTCTGAGTGAGGAAGTACTCGACAGGCAGTGGGTTTATGATGCCTGAATGAAAGTCCGGCCATCTTCTTGCCTCACTGCCTCTCCCAGGACAACCTCTACCATCTTCTCGGGGCCAACAGAAAATAAACTTCATTCAGTATCACTTTCTAAGCTCAGAGACCAGGATAGGATTCCCTTCTCTGAGCTCACAGAGTCCTGATGAAACTGTCTCATGATTTCAGTTTATTGTTTGTCCCTTTCATTAAGTTATAAGTTTCTAGAAGATAGTAATGATTTCTTATTCATTGCTGCACACACAGTACCAATACAGTCTGGCTTTTAATGCTTATCAATAAAGTTTGTTTGAATAAATAAGCAAATGAGAGTACAGTTGTAATAGTGAAAGATCAGATGTAAACTCAGTGTTTGCTGTTGTTGGCGTTTGCTGTTTTCTTTTTTCTATTGTGATTTGGATGAAAATTTACAGAGCAAATTCACTTTCCATACAGCAGTTCACATACACTTTGCCTCATGACATTGACCACAATTTACCACAATGCAACAGCTCCCCTCCCACTTCCTCCTGATAGTTACCTCTTCCCTGTGTCCATTCCTCCATGCACTCCTG
>NW_006921842.1:4877761-4878474 GCF_000298275.1 Orycteropus afer afer | reverse complement strand
CCTGAAACATTATCCATTGTAGTGTTGGAAGATGAGTCCCTCAGGTCAGAAGGGATTCAAAATACAACTGGGAAAGAGCTGTCTCCTCAGAGTAGAGTCAAACTTAATGATGTGGATGGAGTAAAGTTTTCAGGACCTCCCTTTGCTGATGTGACATGACTCCAAATGAAAAGAAATAGCTGTAAACATCCATTAGTTTGATAAGGAAAAACTAAGTTATATTGTTATTTTCTCAATTTAATCCTAGGTCTAAGAGAAGGAAACCAAAACCCAAACCGAACCCACTGCCATCGAATCAATTCCAACTCATAGCAACCCCCTTTGGGTTTCCTAGGAGGTAAATCTTTACGGAAGTAGATTGCTCAATCTTGCTTCTGTGGAGTGGCTAGTGTATTTGCACCACCAACCTTCTGGTTAGCAGTCAGATACCTTAGGCACTGTGCTACCAGAGCTCCTTAAGGAAGGGAAAAGAGTGAGCAAAAGTAATCTAATATGTTTCTAATAATTACAGACAGGTAGTGTAACTCACCAATTCCAGCACAAATACATTTTTCTTGCGTAACATGACAAATTGGCAAATGTGTTTTGTCCTCCCAAAGGTAAAATGAAGACTAAGGATATAGATTGTTGTTGTTGTTATGTGCCATCGAGTCGGCCCCGACTCATAGCGACCCCTCCTTGGGTTTCCGAGGCAGTATCACTACGGAAGTAGG
>NW_006921842.1:4857709-4859484 GCF_000298275.1 Orycteropus afer afer | reverse complement strand
TTTTTGGTATTTTCATGCAAACTCTTCTGCTAGTTGGGAATTAGTCCACTTCTATATCCTTCCCTTCAAGGCTCAGGGGTCCAGGATTATCTTCTGTATCTGTGTTAATTGGTTCCCTTTTTCTTTGTTGAAGAGGATCTGTGCAGTCTTTCTACCTATTCTGCCATTTTACTGGAAGACCCATTTTCCGTTTTCTTAAGTGTACCAAACTGTAAGACTCAGAACCCTGAAATATGTTTGGTAAATCTTTACTGTCTCCTTAAATAAATATCAAGTAGAAACTCTAGTTCAAATTGTGATGCTGGCACCAGAAAATTATATTCACTTCCTTTAAAGAGACTTTCAGGGATTAAACTTCTTCACAATGAATTGTGATTTTCTTTGATGAGAAAGCATTTTTACCTATTTATGAACATACTTTTGACAAATCTATCAATTCCACAACTTTTTGTATTTATTTTGTGTTTTAAACTTGCTGCAATTTCTATGATAAGGAAAATTTCTTCATTTCCCCATTGCTCTATGAAAACGAACATGTAAATTAACTTCTTATTCAAATGAATAAATGTCAAATTGATTGTGTGAATTCCACTTTCAGTTTTGGTAGCTCCACACAAAGTAGATTAAATGTTATTTGCCAGTATTCATTTTTCGTTTCTTTGTTTTTAAGAAAATTGTTCAAGCAATTGGTGTCAGAATGGTGGGATTCGCTGCAACGGCCCAGACTCACTAGAATATGTGGTTTTGGGAGAAAGGAGATAAACAGGAAAGTAAGAAACCTTTGGCTTCTGGATGGGATAAAAGAAACCCATGGATTGAAGCAGCTCTTTTGTTGAGATCAGTCACCCAAGGCAAAAAGCTATTCATGGGATTTAGGAGAGGTGGATCTAACTCCTGAGGGATTGGCTAGTTGTATGTATATGGAAATACAGAATGATGAGGAAAAGGCTAGACTTAGGATTCCTTGGTTGCTGCTATCGGCAGTAGCTGCAATGGCAGGAAAAAAGAATGTAGAGCAGGGTTGTAGCACTAAATCAAGCTCAGATCCAGTCCAATTAGAGCTACGACCCCTAGTTTCAGGGCCTACCCAGAAAGAAAAAATTGTGTCAGAACAACAGGCAGTAATGGTACAACCACTGGTCACCAAAAAGTTAGTCCGGGAAGGGAACAGGCAAAGCCAAGAAACTATTGAAAGCAGAGGGAATAGTTTGAAAGAGCTGCTTCAGTTTGTAGATCGGTATCGTCAGCTTCCGATTAGGAAAAGGTTTAGGAACCTTTACTAAAATGCATTGTGAGAGTGACTAATTTAGGGGCAGCGTCTTTAGTTTTGAATACTGCCGAGTGGAAGAGTATGTTTGGATTGATGCAAGACCCACAACTCACTATGGAACAGGCACAAATGTTGATCCAAGATCCATTTACAGGGCAGGTTAACCCAGAGGGGGCAGCTAGTCTGTTGGAATGGATAAAATTTTCAGTCAGGTTTGTGTATCCTGAGAAGGGATACTGCCCCTCTCCCCCTCTAAATACCCCCTGGAACACCCCAGAGGAAGCAGCTGATGTGCTGCTGCAAGAACAGCAAGGAGGCCACATGTTCCAACCTCCTCTAATCCCACAAGAGGAAGACAGGACTACCAGCAGTAACCCAAGGCCTATTACTGCAAGGCCAGACATGCTGCGTCCCTCCAGCCCTTTCTCCAACCGTTCCTCCCAAAGCACCCACCACCTCTCTCCTGGGTTCGATAATTCGCTGCAGTGGCCACACAGAACTCACA
>NW_006921842.1:4855810-4857294 GCF_000298275.1 Orycteropus afer afer | reverse complement strand
GAACTCTAAGCACTTGAGAGAGAGTGGGCACCTCCCAGAACATTGTTTTGTGCCACTCCCAACAGAAATACTCAGGTAGACAACTTCAGCAATCAGGAGCTCCTCAGTTGCTCATAGAAAATCCCACCTTGGAGTTTACAAAGACTTATGGGTAGAAAAGCCACACTATGTAATTTACTACACTGCAGCTATTTATGCAAACCATGTTGGAATGGCTTTATGGTGATCAGGATATTCACCCAATGAGAATGCCCCTTACACAAGGTCATGGCAGGTATGATAATCAAAGGAGCCCCTTCTACATGGACACCCCACGTAACTTTGCTGTTGCAAAACAAAGCAACAATTTGAGAAGCTGTGTCAGGTCTATTAGAACAACTTCCCCGCATGGGTTTTACAAATCCAAGAAGCATAAGAGTGATTAATAGGAGAATGGAAAGGGGCAATAGGGAAAGAACTTATCTCAGCAGGTCGGAGATTTTTCAATGGTTGTTAAGGCATGGGATGAATATAGCAGACATTGATGGAGTAGAGACGAGGGTGCTGATGCAGCACTACAGGAGATTGGGTGGACCAATGGAAACTCCTTCTGGTCCCCCCACCTTAAGGAGGCCTAGACAAGTTCGTTTTATTCACTCCACTCAGGAGGAATTTAATAACAGGAGCTCCCACCTGGGACCAGTTGAAGCAGAGACTCAACTAATTGATGAAGCCAGAGACTGACAGGGGGCCAGGGTCTTCTAGTCCAGCCCCCAGCAGGGGACCTGAGGCCATATGCAAATGTATGGGTAAAATGGCCTGGGGGTGGGGAAGAGATCTTCTTGGGACTCCTGGACACCAAAGCCCAATGTACCATCATCCCAAAGCCTGTCAATGAAATGTTGAAAGGGCCTAAGATTAGACTAGGGGGATATGGGGATGCAACAGTTGATGGGACTAAAGTGAAAGTTTGGATGAGAATCGGAAGATTTAAACAGATGTTGTATGAAGTAGTTGTGTCTCCTTTACCTGAATGTATTATCAGTACAGATATTATGTCTAATTGGAGAAATCGCCCTCTACCTGATATTGTAAAGCTGAAGGTGTGTAAGTGTGTCCTTAGGCCAGTATTGATTGGATATGCTAAATGGGAACCATTAGAATTGCCCGAGCCCACTCAGTTGTTAACTTGAAACAATATAGGATACCTGGTGGACAAAAGGAAATTAGTGCTTTGATTAAAGACATGCTGAAGACCCGAGTGTTGGTGCCAACAAATTCTCTGTATAACAGCCCTGTATGGCCTATGAGAAAGGCAGATGGCTCATGGAGACTGACAGTAGACCACCGAGGCCTAAATAAAGTAGTGCCATCATCCCTGGAGAAGGATGTCATGCTTGGTAAGGTGGAGGGTCAACGAAAGAGGGAGAGGCCTTCAACGAGATGGATTGACACCGTGGCTGCGATGATGGGCTCAAGTATAGCAGGGATTGTGGGGCTGGCGC
>NW_006921842.1:4846257-4855005 GCF_000298275.1 Orycteropus afer afer | reverse complement strand
ACATTTGAATGGGGGCTGGAGCAACAGCAGGCTATGTCCAAAATACAGAAAGCAGTCTCACTGTTTAGGTCCTTATGATCCACATTCAGACATGATCTTGGAGGTGTCTGCTACAAGTGCTTATGCAGACTGGAGCTTATGGCCAAAACCTGAGAATGCTGCCCTACAACGACCACTGGGATCTTGGACTAGAAAGTTTCCAGATGCTGCAGCACGATACACACCATTTGAGAGGCAATTGCTTGCCTGCTATTGGGCATTGATTGAGACTGCTTCAATGACAGAAGGGCATAAAATTATTATGAGACCTGAAATACCCATAATGTCTTGGGTGATGTCAGAGAGACACTCTAATAAGGAAGGTGGTGCCCAAAATTGTTCCATAATAAAATGGAAATGGTTTACTCAAGAACAAGCAACTGGAGGGATGCAAGGAGGCACCCATCATACCCGTGAGCAGGTAGTCTCCTTTCCTATAGGTCCTATGCTGGAACCACCCATGGAGCTGCCAGAACCCATTGTCACATGGACAATGGAAACGTTGTCGTTCAGTGCCATATGAACAACTTTCTATGGATCAACAGAAGGCTGCTTGGTTCACAGATGGCAGCTCCAGGGTACATGGACAACAACTGACATGGAAAGCTGCTGCATTAACACCAGCAGACGAAAAGACCCTTATTGAAGAAGGTAAAGACAGGTCATCCCAATGGGCTGAACTGCATGCTGTCTTCTTAGCTGTCATGGAAGAATTGGGCAATGGTGAGAGCCCATATGTTTGGATTTTTCACTGATTCATGGGCAGTTGCCAATGGCCTGGCTATATGGTCGGGCAAATGGGCGATGGACAATTGGACTATTAAGGGGACCCCTGTGTGGGGCATGGACCTATGGAAAACACTCTGGGAATTCAGAGGACGCATTAGAGTAGGCCATGTCGATGCTCATCAGAAGAATCCCCTTCCTGGATCAGAAGGTGACTGGAATCAGCAAGTGGGTATGTTGGTATGCTCCCTTGAGGTGGTCAATTGCATTCATGAGATGAGTGGACATGGGGGTGCTGCAGCAATGCAGAGATGGGCTGAATCAAGACACATCCCTCTTAGCATCCTCTGAGGCACAAAATGCCAATAAGGACTGCTCTGTCTGTCAGCAGGAAAGACAAAGGTTACAGATGGCTATGGGGCAGATTCCCCAAGGGGAAGGCCCTGCACATAGCTGGCAAGTCGATTATATAGGACCAATGACACCAGTGGCTCCAGGTGGTTATAAATGGGTCCTCACAGGAATAGATACTTACTCTGGACTGGGCTTTGCTTATCCTGTGACAGATGCAAATGCCAAAAACACCATTAAAGGATTGGAACAAAAGATACTGTACCAATTTGGGCCACCAAGTTATATTTCCTCAGACCAAGGAACGCACTTTACATCCCATAGGGTGCAGCAGTGGGCCAAAAAACATATTAAGTGGACATACCACGTTGCATCCCATCCTCAAAGCAATGGTTTGATAGAGAACTGGAATGGGCAATTGAAACATTTGTTGTCTAAAACTGGAGGAGATAAAGGCCTAAAGGGCTGGCTCACACACCTTCATGAATGTGTGCTCACACTCAACATGAAGGGGGCGAAGGGAGGATCACCACTCGACAAATTCCTACACTTTTCTGGGGGATCTAGGGAAGAAGGGGTGGGGGAGAATGCTGGCGCCACTGTACAGTTTTTCCCCACATCACCTAACATTGCTTTCTTCCTGCTAGAAGGTGTGGTCCCTGGACCTGGGATGCAGCTGCAGGTGCCGGAGGCTGGGGTAATCCCTAAGCAAGAAACTGTGTCTATATCTCTGAATCTGTATGCCAGAATTCCCAAGGGCCTTATGGGATGGATTGTACCTTCTCCCCATCTGGCCAAACTAGGGCTGACAGAGAATACTACCGTCCTGCCCAGTGGTCAAGATAGTCCACTAGTTTTGTATCTGTGTAACCATACCCAGCATGAATGGGAGTGGACTGAGGGGGAAGCACTTGTGAGACTGATCTTGTTACCAGCAATATGGATAGGCACAACAGCTGAATTTGATGTCCCCTCCCAAGCTGGGAAAGTCTGGGTAAAAATAAATGACGAATGGAAGGAAGGAGAAATAATAGCTGAAGGTAAAGGAATGAATAAATGGGTTATGCAGCAGGGGAGATCCAACATTGTGATGATACCTAAAGATAGACTCAGAACAAGGGAATAATATCATCTCAGTTAAATATTATCAGATACTATAAGGATGATAATGAGAAAAACTTTTGGATCAGATGGACAAATACAGCAGATCTGAATGGCTGGTATCTGAATAATCTCACCCTTGGATTTGGGACAGCAGCCGTCATCTGATCTGCTGATCGAGGTTCATCAAACCCCGAGAGTTGGGGTGATCCTCCAGACCTACTCACGGACCTGGGACTCGCCAGCCTGTCAGCCTCCACCACTACTACGTGAGACAAACCCTTCGGTGTCTGTGAGTTCTGTGAGGCGTTACAGTGAAATACAGAACCCTAAGACTGCAGAAATTACTGGGAGGAGGAGGAGGAGTTAATGTCTGAAATGATGGAGTGGTACGGTAGTTTGGACATTTGGTACATCTTTAACCTCCGCCTCATGGGGACTGGCCTTGTGCTGATCTTTCTAAGAGAAATTGTTCAAGCAACCACTCAATGGGCAAGTGCCATCACCTGCTCCTGCATCACTGGATCAACAACAGACAGTGGACAACACCTGCCCACCTGGAGATAGATAGATAGATAGTTATAAAAGAACTCAGTGTGAAACAAGCCAACTCATAATGACCAAGTAAGTACAATAACACCAAAATTTCTGTGAGACAACAGACAACTTCAAAGCAAACAAAGAAACAGGACAAGATAGCTCAAGTTAGTCACCAAAATAAAGAAAATCTCTTTGAAGAAGAAATAGCAATAGAACTACCTGATAAGGAATTCAAAAAGACTCCAAGAGATCGTGGAAAACATAGATAATGCCCTAGAAAACTTCAGGAAAACAATGTAAGAGCAAAATGACAAATTAGACAATTTGACTATTAGAAATCATACGAGAGCATCCATTAGAAATCCAGAAGATTAACACCAAAATTTCAGAGATAGATAACACATTTCAGAGACAGATAAAGGACAAGGAATAGAACCAAATCAATAAAAGACCATGGAGAAATGAAGAAAGCTTAAGAATTATGTGAGACACTATTGAAAGGAAAGATTGTTGTGTGATGAGAATTCCAAAACAAAAGGAGGCAAAAAAAAAAAAAAAAAATCAGAGAGAATTGTTGAAGATTTGCAGGCAGAAAACTTCCCTAATATCATGAAAGATTAAAAGATATCCATTCAAGAAGCTCAACCAACTCCATTTAAGATAGACATCATAAGAAAGTTACCAGGACATATCATGATCAATCTTTCCAAAACCAAAGACAAAAAAAGAATCCTGAGAGCAGGTTGAAGAAAACAAAGTGTTGCCTACAAAGGGGAATCAATAAGACTAAGCTCAGATTTCTTAGCAGATACCATGTAGGCAAGAAGGCAATGTGATAACTTATATAAAATGATGAGAGAAAAAACTGCCAACCAAGAGTTATATATCCAGCAAAACTGTCTCTTAAATAAAATGGCAAAATTAGGACATTTCAAGATAAATAGAGATTAAAGGAATTTGTAAAAACAAGACCAATTGTACAAGAAATGCTAAAGCGAGTCCTTCAGACAGAGAACCAACAACGTCAGATAGCAACCTGAGATTAAGACACGTGACATCACTCAGAGACCAAATCAGATAAATAATTTTCAAATTCAATTTACAAGACTGAAAATAGAGAACCAGAGACATCAATCTGTAAATGATAACAACTAAAAAGCAAAAAGAGGGAATATGTGGTGTGATTATAGAACTTCCAAATAGAAAGGAAGTCAAAATGCTATCAAAATAGAATAGACTATATAAACTTAGGAAAATAAAAATAAATTCCGGGGTAACCACAAAGAAAATTAATAAAACTTCTAATTAAAAGAAGAAAATCTTAAGGACTCAGTAAACAGAAAATCAACAGCAATGAAGAAAATCTGATTACCACATGAACTCAGCACAGAAAAACATATGGAACAAAGAAATCGCCAACACCATAATTTAAAAAATAAATAAAATAGAACAAAATGAGAGCAGTTATTCATATCTATCAACTCATGTAATTATTGATAGATATGAATAACTGCTCTCATTTTGTTGTATTTTTTTTAAGATGGTGTGGGAGTTCTGGTGGCTTAGTGCCTAAGGCATTTGACTGCTAACCAGAAGGCTGAAGGTTCAAATCCACCAGCCACTCCTCAAAAAGAAGATTGGGCAATCCACTTTCATAGTGATACCTCCTTGGAAACCCAAGGAGGGGTCACTATGAGTCAGATCTGACTTGACAGCAGTGAGTTTTTGTTGTTTTTTTTTTTTTTGGTGATTTCTTTGTTTCATATATTTTCTTATGCTGAGTTCATGTAGTAATTAGATACTCTTCATTGCTGTTGATTTTGTGTTTACTCTGGTGGCCTAATGCCTAAGGCATTTGCCTCTAACCAGAAGGCTGGCAGTTCAAACCCACCAGCCACTCCTCAGAAGGAAGACTGGGTAATCTACTTCCATAAAGATATTGCCTCAGAAACCCAAGGAGAGGTCGCTATGAGTCAAATTGACTCTACGGCAGTGAGTTTTTATAAATGGATTAAATGCACCAGTCAAGAGACAGAGAGTAGCAAAATGGATAAGAAAACAGGATCAATACAATGCCCACAAGAGACTCCTCTTAGACAAAAAGATTAAAATAGACTACAAATCAAAGGATGGAGGGGGGAATAATAAGCTAATAGCAACAAATAACAGCAGTAGTGGCACTATTAATTTCTGATAAAATAGATTTCAAGGCAAAAAACAGCATAAAAGACAAGGAAGGTCATTATATAATGATTAAAGGGTCAATTCAGTAAGAGGACATAACCATAATAAATATTTATGTACCCAGTGAAATAACCCCAAAATACATAAAGCAACACTTACAGAATTGAAAAGAGAGATAGACAACTCCACAATATAGAAGGAAACTTTAACACACCACTTTCAATGAAGAACAAAACAATTAAAAAGAAACTCAACAAAGATACAGAAGATTTCAACAGCACAGTCAACCAACTTAACCTCATAGACATTTACAGAAAACTCCACCCAACAAAAATGCAATACAAATTCTTTTCCAGTGCACATGGATCATTCTCCAGAACTGATCGTATGTTAGGGCACAAAGCAAATCTCAATAAATTTTAAAACATCAAAATAATACAAAGAATCTTCTTGGAGTAAAATACTATACAATTAGAAATCAATAACAGGAAGAAGAGGGGGGAAAATATCAAATACATGGATACTGAGTACCCTGTTCAAAAACTACTGGGTTACAGAAGAAATAAAAGTGCAATAAAAAAAAAATCCTAGAATCAAACAAGAATGAAAACACAACGTACTAAAACCTTTGGGACACAGCAAAAGCAATGCTCTGAGGTCAATTTATAGCAATGAACACACATATCCCAAAAGAGAAGACAAAACCAAAATCAACACTGTAACCAAACAACTCCAACACTTAGAAGAAAAACAAAAAGCCTACAATCTCCAGAAGAAAGGAAATAATAAAGATTAGAGCAGAATAAATGTAACAGAAAAAGAAAGGAAAAAAAAAACAGAAAGAATAAACAAGACTAGAAATTGATTCTTCTAAAAGATTGGCAACATTGACAAACCTTTGGTAAATTTAACAAAGGAAATGAGAACATGCACATAACATGAATAAGAAATGGTAACATCACAGCAGAACCCACCAAAACAAAAGGGATAATAACAGAATGCTGTGAGGAACTGTACTCCAACAAATTTGAAAACCTAGAAGAAATGTATAAATTTCTAGGAACACATGACTTACCTGAACTATCACAGACAAAGGTAGAAAATTTGAACACACCCATAACAAAACTAGGAATTGAACTAGTCATAAAAAAAAAAAAAAAAACCTCCCAACACAAAAAAGTCCTGGCCCAGATTGCTTCACTAGAGAATTCTACTAAACATTCAAACAAGAGCTGACATCAAGTCTACTCAAACTATTCCAAAACATAGAAAAGAATGGTATACTTCTGGATTCATTTTATGAAGCAAGAATAACCCTAACACCAAAGCCAAACAAAGACACCACTAAAAAGAAAATTACAGACCAATATCCCTCATGAATATAGACATGAAAATCTTCAACAAAATCCTAACCAACAGAATCCAATACACATCATGACCAAGTGGGATTCATACCAGGTATGCAAAAATGGTCCAACATTAGAAAAACAATTAACATAATCTACTACATGCATAAAACAAAAGAACCACATGATCGTATCAATTAATGCACAAAAGGTATTTGATAAAATCCAACACCTATTCCTGATAACACTCAGCAAAAAAGAAATAGAAGGGAAATTACACAACACAATTAAGGGCATACACACAAGGTCTGTGGCCAACATTGTTTTTAATGGAGAGAGACTGAAAGCATTCCCGTTATGAATAGGAACCAGACAAGGATGCCCTCTATCACCATTCCTATTCAATACTGTAATAGAAGTCCTAGGCAGAGCAATTAGGCAAGAAAGGGAAGAAAAAGGCATCCAAATTGGCAAGGAAGAAGTAAAAGTATCTCTATTTGCAGATGATATAATACTGTATGTAGAAAATCTCAGAGACTGAGCAAGAGAGCTCCTGGAACTAATAGAAAGATTCAGTATAGTGGTAGGGTATAAAAATGACATGGCAAAGGCATCGGCTGACCTCCTCTTACCTCACAAGAAGCAGGGAGGATCATGATCAACACCAGCCCAAGGGTGACTCCTATGGGGAGGTCAAACATGTCTCCATCCTGCAACCCTTTTTACCAATTCTGACATCAACTCTCCTACCCACAGGACTGTCTAGTTCTCTACTGGGTTTGATAATTTGTTGCAATGACCACATAGAACTTACAGACTCATGATTAAGGGGTTAATTAGGGAAGTTGTTGTTGTTGTTGTTGTTATGTGCCGTCGAGTCGGCCCCGACTCATAGCGACCCCTCCTTGGGTTTCCGAGGCAGTATCACTACGGAAGTAGGATTGCCCAACCTTCCTTCCGAGGAGTGGCTGGTGGGTTTGAACCGCCAGCCGTCTGGTTAGCAGGCAAGTGTCTTAGCCACTATGCTACCAGAGCTCCCTAATTAGGGAAGTAATAGGTTATAATTCCGTATTAGAAATGACTCTGGATACAGTTCTTAGATCAGGAAAGCCTCTTCTCAGCAGTGCCAACAGGCATGATTTTCTCTGGCTTTCAGCTTCTCACCCTGGCAAGTGTTACAAAGCTCTTTTAGCTCCGCCAATAAGGGCTCTGAGACACCCAACTCTGCTAGGAAACCTCAGCCCGAAGATGCTCAGTTCTAGCTGTGGGTAGAATGGCATAACGTGCTCTAGTTCTGTGGGTTAGCAAGCCTAGCTACTCCAAGTGCCCAAAGGCACTCAGCTTTCTTGCTCCGTGGGCTGGGAAGCCAACAACTCTGTCTCATGCTGGTCTCTTGGTTCTTCTGCCTCTATTGCTGCTATTTCTTTGCTGCTTCTTCTTACCCTCTCTCTGTCTCTATTGTCACAGCTTTCTGTCTCCTGGATTGAGGAGGTTCAGTACAGGGATCTTCGATCCAAAGGATATGCACCACTCCAGGTTATTCTTTCTTCAGGATAGTGACATCCCCTCTTCTGCCTCTGGGATGGTTCATTTTAAGCATAGTGGGATGGCAAAACCGACCAAACCTCACGTTATGATTCCACACACCTTTTTTCCATGGTCTCACCCCCACAAAGATGCCATGCCCCTTATTTACATTATTAAGCAAGCTATCTGTGGTAGTTAAAATTGGTTGAGCCATGGTTTTGAGTGGCTTGGCAGCTGGATGTGGTTATTCCTCATGATGAGATTGTAATCACCTCCATGGCAGAATCTGCTGTAAGACATGAATCGGTAGAAAGGGAGCTGCCTTCTGGATGTGGTCTGCTTCCAGTGTATATATGGAGAAGCTTTGAGAAAGGTCTCTCGCTTTTGGCACATTTGGATCCTGTGTTTGGCCAAGTCTTCATCTCTAGTTCTGGCCATGTTGCCTGCCAATGTTGAGATTGTGCCATCTTACATGCCTACCTTGGGTTCCTCAGCCTCAGCAGCCAGCAGCTGCCTGCGTTAAGAGACACCTCCTGCCGTGGTGGGCCTGGAACAGAGGCAGAGATTAAGCCCAAGGTTGAGGGGCCTTCACTCAACCCCTAGAGCCAGTACTCTGAATTTAGACTTTTAGCCTCCTAAAGTATAAGAGAATAAATCTCTGTTTGTTAAAGCCATCCACTCGTGGTATTTTTGTTATAACATCACTAGAGAACCAATGCAGGTACTATCAAAGAAGAAAACCTTGTACTCTGATAAGAGTAATGTGTTGGATTGGGTTCTCTAGAGAAACACAAAAACCAGCAAAGTATATATATATATATATATTTATAGAGAGAGAAAGAGAGAGAGAGAGAGAGAGATTTATCTTAGATAAATGGCTCACAAGCGTGTAGAAGCCGGCAAATTCAAGCTGAAAAGTTCGTCCCTGGAGGGG
>NW_006921842.1:4826869-4846093 GCF_000298275.1 Orycteropus afer afer | reverse complement strand
GCAGGGTCGCCGAGAGATGGGGCCCGGAGTCGTCTGGTTCCCGCAAGCGCAGCAGAGCCGGGAGAATCAAAACTGACACGCAGGGTCACCGTTCCCAACAAAGAAGGAATCCGAAAGGCTCCTCCGGGGCGCGCAGCGAGCTGCTTGCTCCAGGAAGAATATATCTGGAATGCCGTTTTTCCAGTTTGTTCCTGGGATAGTATTACAGGTAGGCCACACCCCTGGGGAAACTCCCCCTAGACTGACCGGCCGCTTAGGACGCAGTCATGTGATCCATCATGGGAAACACCACTCACAAGTGAAGTCCAGCCAAGTTGACACATCTTCAACTATCACAAGTAAGAATAGACTTTTATTGAGGAATAGAAACTAGAGTTGGGCAGCACAAATTAAAAGTATAGTGTACTCCACCATTCTGAAAAAGCACAGAGTTTTTTATACACAGGGTTCAGGTGAACAACTGTTATGGGAATTTCCCAAGCAGGTTATAACTTCCTCCTGAGTGGGTAGCAAAAGTCCAAAAAACTTCCCAGAAGGTATAGTCAGAGACATGAACATTTATTCAGAAGAGAATAAGGAGAGAGGATTAAAAAGATAAAGAAAGCAGGCTTACAAACGTTGCTAGCAATTCAGCATCCAGTGGCAGCAGGCCAGAATGGATCCAACATGACCTCTGTGGTGGTTATGTTTGTGTGTCAACTTGGCTGGGCCTGGTTGAGTGGCTGGGCAGCCATGATGAGACTCCCCATGATGAGACTGGCAATCAACTTCATGGAGGGATCTACCACAAGCAACTAAGTAGCTGCTTTGGGTATATGGTCTGCTTCCTGTATATAAGGAGAAGCCTTGGAGATAGTCTCTAGTTCATGGCACACTTGGACCCTGCATGTAGACTTGTCATTGTTCAGCAGCCTGCCATGCTCTGCTGACCTTGGGACTTACAATGGACTTAAATTAATGGCCTGCCGTGTGGTTTGGTAACATCAGGATGGGACTGTGCCTTTTTACTTGTCAACCTTGGGCTTCTCAGCCTCAGCAGCCAGCAGCTGCTGAGTGAAGAAATGCCTCTAGCTCCAGTGGGCTGGGAGCAGGCGGCAGAGCTGGACCCCAAGGTTGAGGGGCTTTCACACAGCCCCTAGAGCCTGGCACTTTGGAGTTGGACTTAAAACCTCCAAACTGTAAGAGAATAAACTCCTGTTTGTTGAGGCCATCCCGTTTGTGGTATATATTCCTGCCAGAGTGGCACTAGGTAACCAGAACAACTGCTAACCCCTCCCACTTTGCAGGGATACTTATACCTGAGTTTGAGGAATTGGGGATGGGAGCTTTATAACTAGGAATTGAGCGTTATGTGACTGGTTTCAGACTTGGTGGCACCAGGCCCCAATTGGGAGGGGGCCCTGGGCAGTGCCCTACCACCACCACCTGTGTATGCTCCAATAAGACACTGCTGTTAGCAAGTTTTATGGCTTGAAACTATTCTAAAGACAGGTTAATATGTTAGAGGAGAGTTGGTTAATAGAGGGGAGAAAGGGAGTACGTGACAATGGGAGATAAGGGAAATGGATTGTATTTCTTATAGGCTTGGCTAAACAAGATGGGGTCTGGGAGCTATTTTAGGGGTTGCAATTACTGCCCACACACCAACACTATGCAATGCAAGAATACAACAAACTACCGTGGAGTCGGATCTGATTCATAGTGACCCCCCTTGGGTTTCTGAGACATTATCACTAAGGAAGTAGATTGCCCAACCTTCCTTCCAGGGAGTGGCTGGGGGGTTTAAACCACCAGCCTTCTGGTTAGCAGTCAAATGCCTTAGGCACTACGCCACCAGAGCTCCCACTAGGCATTAAAAAAATTTTTTTTCTTCTTCTTCCTATTGGTTAACTATTTTCTGACAAACATTTCCTCCTAACACTTTGCGTAAGCAATTTTCAAGAACATTTTCATTGCATGCTTCTGGAACATTCTTTTTACCTATTTTTCCAGGCCATCCACTTCTCCCTCATCTCCTCCCTTATTTGCCCAAGAGTAGCTCCTGTTAATTATTTATTGAGAACCTGCTCTGAAGACCTGTATTTTGATTTTTTGCTAGCACAGTATGCATGTGCAGAGTTCTGTGAGAGAGAGCCAGAACAACAAATTTTTCAGATTAAGGAATATGCATTAATCTCCAGAGTAAACAGGCAATAAATATTGGTTGTTTAAAATGGGAAAATAAAGGCATTAAGGGCTAGCTTGCATGACGTCACGGGTGTGTGTTCACACTCAAAATGTGGGGATGGGCAGAAGGGGTCCCCATTAGATAGATTCCTTAGTTTTTCAGTGGGGCTGAGGGAATAACTGCCCTATACAAACAAGTGCCTGCATTGCCAATCAGCCCCCAGACAGGTTGCCAGCCTTCGGGGCACAATGGGAACTGTGTCTTAGATGCTTTGCTCATTGGCATCTACTGATTCACAGACAGTTCAGCTAAGTCACGGGGTGTGAGATAATTAGCAGCCACCATCAGCCTCATCATCAGAGATGTGACTGACCACAGGCATGGACACAACGCCCAACTGACTGAGCTTTGTGTGAAATGGCCCACAGTGACCCACTCCCCTGATGAGCTTGTGTGCATCTGTACCAACTGGCACAGTTGCCAATGGACTACCTCTGTGATTTGGAGCCTGAGGCTAAGGATTCTTAGACAAGAAAAGGCCTCTAGTGTGGGGTGCTGATGTCTATCTAGGCCAAGCTGTGTAAATGGCCAGATTTGTATGTCACCCATGTCGATGACCATGGTAAAGGACCCTACAGAACTGAGCATTCAGGGAATCAGGTGGCCAACGCTGCCTGCTGCAGAGCCCTGAACATGACAAGGAAGATGACCTCATGAGATGTCAAAACCTGGATGTTCTCATGCCTCAGGAGGACCTAGTCCAGTGAGCCAGACCTACTGGGCTAACAAACTCCACTGAGTTTTCAGGACCTTTGGATTTTGTGTCCTACTTTTTGGGCCCCGTCTCCATAGGGACAGTATCTGAGGATACTTAGTGTTTTGATTGTTTCCATTGAACCCCCTACAGGAGGAAACTGCAAAAAGATATGTGTCTGTAACACCCAAACCAGAAGCCAAACGCACAGCTGTCAAGTCAATTCTGACTAATAGAGACCCTATAGGACAGAGAGAACTACTCCATAGGGTTTCCAAGTCTGTAAATCTTTAGAGGCATAGTGCCACATCTATCTCCCATGGAGCAGCTGCTAAGTTCAAACTGTGGAACTTTTGGTTAACAGCCAAGTGCTTTAACCCTGAGCCACCAGGGCTCCTGTATGTACCACTCACACCCTGAGCTCCTTATATGTACCACAGAGGAATGGAAATAGGAGGACATGGTGGCAACAGTAAAAAGTAAGACTGATTAAATGGCCAGAGATGAAAAATCTCATTCCTCTCGAGGTAGGGAGTGACTCCTTCCCAATGACAAGCGAGGGGTGAAGTGTTCGGAGGGTCATTAATGATGGTTTTGCAAGTCTGTTCGGCAGGAGCAAGATGTCAACTTGACAGGAGAATGCCCAGGCAGCAGTGTTAGTAAGAAACCACATAAACTACAGGTGATGTACCATGCAGAACCTCACTCTGTCTCTACATCCAGTGATCCTTTGATGTTTCTGGTCCTGCACTACAGGGTGCACAACTCTCTCCATGTGAGAAGTGGCTGAACCAAGTGTTGCAGTGGTGACAAGGACCATGCCTGGACCAAATGAAGTCCCCTATGTATGGTACAGTGGAACTTATGCAACTATAGCAGGGAAGAACTGTAATTGAACTAGGCCCTTCCATGTTTCGCTCAAATGTTTGAACAGCCCTACAGAGACAGACCTCTTCCTCATTGTCTGAAGGGGGTGTGGTAGGCATAAAACTGACCATGCTTAAGCAGAATGGTTGACAATGACTGAGAGGTGGATAATGTAAGGAGCAAGTCCTTCAGATAAGCCAGAAGGCCATGGTTTTCTCTGTTCCTCTCCCTGCTGACATCTTTAGGTCTCAGAACAACCCCCTGGCCTGATGTTTGTTACCAAGATTAAAAAGATACAATTCTGGGGTAAGAACCTCCTCTCCCCCATCATGCACTCCATGATGCAGTAGGATGTTTGTCAGTAAGATTAAAAAGATACAATTAGTTACTTAGTGTGGTAGTTAAGTTTGTGCCTCAACTTGGCTGGGCCTGGTTGAGTGGCTAGGCAGCTGGATGTAGTACTCCCCATGATGAAACTGGTAATCAACTCCATGGTGGAATCTACTGTGAGCAGCTGAATAGTTGCCTCAGGGATGTGGTCTGCTTCCTGTATATAAGGAGAACCGAAGCCTGGGGGAATGGTCTCTAGCTTATGGCACACTTGAATCCTGCATGTACCTGAGCCATTGTTCAGTAGACTGCCATGCTCTGCTGCTCTTGGGACTTTTAATAGACTTGAATTAATGGCCTGCCATGTGGTTTAGTAACATCGGGACTGTGCCTTTTTACTTGTCAACCTTGGGTTTGTCAGCCTTAGCAGACAGCAGCTGAGTGAAGAAGAAAAGCCTCCAGCTTCAGTGGGCTGGGAACAGGAGGCAGAGCTGAAGCCCAAAGTTGAGGGGCTTTCACCCAGCCCCTAGAGCCTGACACTTTGGATTTAAACTTAAAGCCTCCAAAATTGCAAAAGAATAAACTCCTGTTTGTTAAAGCCATCCCATCTGTGGTATATTCCTGTCAAAGCGGCACTAGGTAACCAGAACACTTAGGCTGGGAAAGGAAGTTAGGTTGGGCAATCTACTTCCGTAGTGATACCGCCTCGGAAACCCAAAGAAGGGTCGCTATTAGTCAGGTCTGACTTGATGGCACTTATCAACAACAACCTCAGCTATATGCAGATGAGGCACACATAGCATAAATTATAGTCCATCTAAGTGGACATAGTTGTCCAGGAGGAGACTGGTAGTAGGTAGGGTACCACATAAGCCCCCAACCATGGTACAAAGTGAGACGTGCAAGTGAGCTGCCCAACCAGCTTTTGAGCCGGGGCACTGCTTGTGATAGAACTTATCTTATTCTTGTTTTAAAAGCTACTTTCCACATGCTAATGTGTGTTCAGGCTCTGTGATGTTTACAGAGCAATCCATAGTAGTTGTTGGTGCCCTTTTGCTTATGGCCTCCTGGCTATCTAGAAATTGGGGGTAACTTTTGAGCACCAAATGCAACACTCCACACAAAGGGCTGTTGTTAGGTGACATCAAGTCACTTCCAATTCCTCAAGTCTCCTACCTTGAACTTGTGGGGATAAGTGAGTTGCTCTCATGCTTAAAACTCTAGGAGTGGTTTCCCATTCTCCTGCAAGATAAAGTCCACTCACTGAAATCACATTTAAGTATCTCTGCAACTTATTTTCTATCCCAGACTCAACTTCAACCAACCCTTCTTTTGTTGTATTCTTCAAGCGTCACCTCATGCCTCCTCTCCTCCAGAGAGCCTTTTGACTCTTTCCTAAACAAAGCCTTACCTAAGTGCTTCTCTATATTTGTAGACCACCTTATGCAATTTCTATCTATATCACACAACTTATGATACTAGCAGTCTCCATTCTAGACTGAAAGCCATTAGAGAAACAGGATTGAGTGTTAATTGCCTTTAAATTCCTAGTACTTAGCAGGCAATATGAATTTAAGGTGCTCAATAAATGTTTGTTTAGTGAATAAAACGATGAATAAAATGAACACTTTCCTTGGACCAAAGTCTCTGGAAATAAAGGCTGAGAGTTCAATTCAGTATTATTGAGGCTTTTTTATAAGCAATACAGGAATCAGAATCCAAACAAACAAAACAAAAAATATGTTCCCATTCAGTTGATTTTGACTAACAGTGACCCCATAGGACAGAGAACAGCCCCATAGGGTTTCCTAGGCTGTAATCTTTACAGAACAGATTCCCACATCTTTCTCCCAGAGCAGCTAGTGGCTTCAGACCACTGACCTTTTGCTTAGCAGCCAAGCACTTAACCACTGCACCACTAGGGCTCTTTAATCCAGTTCCCTTGATTTTTAATCCAGTACTTTTCTACAGTACACTTACCCCTATTGAGGTAACCATTATGTGTAGTAGTTGAATGCATAAGCTCTAGTTATCAGACTGCTCATATTTCAACTTCACCAGTTACTAAATGTGTGATGCTGGGCAGGTAACTTAACATCTCTGTACACCAGTTTCCTTCCAGGATAAAAATACATTATAGAATTTTTGCTGCAATTGAATACATTCATACCACACACTTATTTCAAATATTAAGACGACCCTGGTGTTGTATGTTCTGCTGTGTATTCTCAACAACAAAAATAAGATAAATTATAAATTTAAGAAAAGAAGACCCTGGAATATTTTGGACTTACATATGTTTTCATTAAAAACAAATAAACTAAATTAATACGCTCCACTGGGGAAGAATTCCAGAACTAGGGAGACAGTACTTAACCCACTTCCTGATGATGCTCTCTCTACTCCTCTAACCCCCAACACTTAGATCACAGTCCAAGTCTTTGGCCATTTACCCTGGCTTCAGTCTTATACGTTCTTACTCAGAAACCCTTAGATGTATGAAGGCTTTCTAAAACTTTTTATTGAAAAACTGAAGCAGGAGCATAAATCTTATATTTATGGAGAGAGAAGGAGAGGCGAGGGTGAAGAGAGAGAGAGGTGAGACTGAGGAGAGAGGAGAGGGATAGAGCAGGAGCCAGCTCTGGTGGCCTAGTGCCTAACCCTTAAGTCACTCCTGGGAAGGACTGTTGGGCAATCTACTTCCGTAGTGATACTGCCTCGGAAACCCAAGGGGGGGGGGGTCACTATGAGGATCAACTCCACGGCAGTGAATACACACACACATATTGTTGTTATTTTGTTGTTATTTGCCATC
This sequence comes from Orycteropus afer afer, assembly GCF_000298275.1. Taxonomy (NCBI): domain Eukaryota; kingdom Metazoa; phylum Chordata; class Mammalia; order Tubulidentata; family Orycteropodidae; genus Orycteropus; species Orycteropus afer. Next base: position 4,839,160 of record NW_006921842.1, on the reverse strand, counting down.
GAGTCGGCCCCGACTCCTAGCGACCCCTCCTTAGGTTTCCAAGGCAGTTATCACTACGGAAGTAGGATTGCCCAACCTTCCTTCCGAGGACTGGCTGGTGGGTTCGAACCGCCAGCCTTCTGGTTAGCAGTCAAGTGCTTTAGCCACTATGCTACCAGAGCTCCCACACACACATATAAACACACATAAATCGTTCACCCTAAAGAAATTTCAGTTCTGCTCCACCCCACACATAGATCATTACTCTTAGTTGAGTCCAGCCAAGAAACACAATCAGAAACCACCGGGTAACCTCCTGAAATCAGAGCAGCCTTTTCTCCCGCAGTTGTCTCCACCCACACAAGGCCGCTATCCTTTTCTAAGCATCTCATCCATATTCTCGCTCGCCACCTCTTCAGTGACTGATCGCTTCCGCTGGGCTTCCAAATTCCTCCATCTTTTCTAGATCCTCCATCTCTCCTTCACTCTGGTGATATTTTTCTCAAGATCAGTGGTATCCTTCTCTGTGGTGCCATTCCTGGCTTGAGTGCTCTCTTAACTGCCTGAGAACGGAAGCCGGAAACTAAACATCAAGTCTGCGGGCGCTGATTATTTTTAGGAATATCGCTGACTAGGTCCCGCCCTCCGCTCCACCCAGAAGCTCCCAGGCCCCTGGAGTGCTTGCACATCCGGGCCCCGCCCCTTTATGGAGGCTCGGTCTCTATTGGCCCAGAGGCTTGGAGGGGTGGGCAGCGCGCTAGTCGCCTTAGCGGAGCGGTCATGTGATTTGCGGGGGCGGGGCCGCGCCGGCTGCTTCCCTGCCGGGTTGAAAGGGCTCGCGTAGCCGGCCTTCTCGGCCCTTAAGGCGCCCATCGGGCGGCCTGGCCCGATCTCCACTTTCCAATCCGCGTGAAAGGAGTAGCTCTTCGCTCACATTAGCGTTCCCGGGTCAGCTTTCCTGCTCTTCCCTAATCTAGGCCCTTAGGGCCACCGCTGCGGAGCCTACAGCCGCCGGGAACCCCAGATCCGAGTGTCCGGAGAGTAACCGGAAGTGTTGTCCCTAGCCCGAGGGTCGGCGCCGGCAGCTGCTCCGGTAAGCGGGGCCTTCAGAGTCCCGGAGAGGCGCGGCCTGTGGGTCCCGACGGTGGCGAGGGGGTAAGTCCGCCATCTGAGACCCCCCGGCCTACACCGGATGGAACCTGCCCCTACTCTTCACAGCCAAACGGGATGTGGCCCCTTGAAGGCGGACGGAACGCTAAAAGGCGGTCAATGAAAAGTTGGAAGAGAAGCTTAGTGTGGTGGTTCCTGGAGATAATCATAGTAAATATTGCCACACACTTTTCTAAGCGAGATGTGTACGTGTATATGTGTGTGTGTGTGCGCGTGTGTTTCATGTTGGAAAAAACCCAGGGACGTTGAGTGGAGTTTGTCCTCCCCCTCATATTTAATGCAGGATTAATTATGTTTCAGTCAAATATATATGCAGAAGAATCTGGTTTAAACAAACTGCTCCGCAGTTATTTTTGAAAACAGTTATACATCTTTGTATTATATAGACTTTATCACATACACCATGAGGTTTATTGTGGTAGAAATATGGGTCCTTGACCTTAGAAGTTGTAATAGTATAAACAAAAATAGTCAGCAGAAGGGGAAAAGTTAAACCAAACCGAGAAAAACCAGGGCTCAGGGTTTTGTTATGAAGTTAAACTCAGTCATTATCCAGAAAAATTCTTAATATTTTGTTTAGATCCAGGTCAGGAAGAAACTGATTGTTACCAGTGAGGAAGTAGATACCTTTTGGAGAAGAAACAAAATGTAAGTGAAAGTGCGAAGAAGTAAGATAATGGTTATAGAACGCTGACCAAACTGTTGAGTAAATGAGACCAAGATTAAATGTCCAGCTTCAGCAAAAGTATAAATTTCACAGTCATCTTGCACGTTGTTGATTTTTCTTCTAGGAGAGAGAAGAATTGAGTGCCATGAATGGTTCTGGACTTTTGAAAATAAAGGGAAGACCATTTTGAGTCTTTCTTTTTTTGGTAAGTGGCATACTAAGCTGTATGTTTTCTATATGAATGGTGGAGGAGTGGGTAGAGAAGAGTGGAAGGAGGGAAGCCTGGGAGTGGGAAGAGACAGAAAAAGAGCCCTTTCCTGGTTCCTGGTAGCATAGTGGTGCCTAAGGCACTTGACTGCTAACCAGAAGGCTGGCGGTTCAAACCCACCAGCCACTCCTAGGAAGGAAGATGGGGCAGTCTACTTCCGTAGTGATACTGCCTCAGAAACCCAAGGAAGGGTCACTATGAGTCGGATCCAACTCGACGGCACATGACAATAACAAGATAATGATAAAACTACCCAGTTCTACCGTTTGAAGTGTATCTTCTACTCTTTTCCAATATGTAGGGGCTTTGATGAGGCAGTGCTTAAGTGCTTAGCTGCTTAAGTTAGGTTAGGGGTTTGAACTCAGCAGTGGCTTCTGGGGAGACAGATACGGCAGTCAGGTTGATGTGGCAATTTGCTTGCATAAAGATTTATAGCCCATAGGGTGTGTAGGGTCAGTTTGAGTCGGAATTGACTGTACTGCAGCAGGTTTGGTTTGGATTTTTGGTTTTCCAGTATGGAGACTCATTCTTGCCTTAGAGTCAATTCTGACTGATGGCAAACTCCTGTTACAAAGTAGAACTGCCCCATAGGGTTTTCTTGGCTGCAGTTTTTAAGGAAGCAGTTCTCCAAACCTTTCTTCTTCAGAGCTGCTGGGTGGGTTCCAACTGCCAACCTTTAGATTAGCAGTAATTGTTTATTGATTGATTTCCTGTCTGAAGAAGGCATTATGCCCAGTAGTTAGGCTGGCTCTGGAGCTAAATGATGTAGAGATGCAGACTTAAATCCTGACAGTGCAATTTACTAGCTGTGACTTCTTGGGTGATTTATTTAACTGCCTGCCCTAGGCATCAGATTTTTTTATCTGTAAGGTGGAAATGTTGGTCTTGATACCTATTTTATAGGGTTCTTGAGAGGATTAAATGAGATATCCATTTTTTAGATAATGCTTTAGTGATTTTATCTCCTTGTCCATACATCCTTTAAGTGTTAAGATAACCTTGAGCTGAGTTCCTCCTCTGAAGTTCTATGGCTTAGTCTGTCTGCTTGGAGTTTTATCTGCTTCTTTATTCTGTGCACTCTGATCCTATGCAGTAAAGATCACTAAAAACTTTGAATTTTATTTTGAGTGTGATAGGAAGCAGAGTATCTTGAACTAGGGAAGTGTCATGTTTTACTTTGAGCAGCCAGAACTTTATTTTCTAGATGCTGACATCTCAAAGAGTTATTAAATAGGCATGTTGTTGTTGTTGTTATGTGCGGTGGAGTCGGCCCTGACTCATAGCGACCCCTCCTTGGGTTTCCGAGGCAGTATCACTACGGAAGTAGGATTGCCCAACCTTCCTTCCGAGGAGTGGCTGGTGGGTTTGAACCGCCAGCCGTCTGGTTAGCAGGCAAGTGTCTTAGCCACTATGCTAAATAAGCATAGAAAAATTATATCCTTATTTTTTGAAAAACTGGAAGTGTCCCATACTTACTGGCTGTTTTTGCCAAATATGATACCCTGAGCTGATAACTGTAGGGAATAATCTGATTAATGTAACAGGTTATAACCAAGCTCAGAATTCTTTATTTCTACTCTCTTCTCCCTTTTACCTGAGCAATAATGCACATTTTAAAACATAGTTCTCAAGAGCCCATCCTCTTATCGCAGCGACTTGTCATATGTACTCGCATTTCTTTTGTTGTGATTCTGATTCAGTGTTCTTCTGTTTCCTGGTAACATTTCTCCATATAATTCTTTTCAGTTTTTACGTAATCTTTGTATTACTCATCACTGGATGAATTATTTTACTATTTTAATTATAGTAAATGGAATCTGAACAAGGTGTTAACGCAAGAGGGAGACACAGAATATGAACTGAGTAAATGTTAGTGTGTTTGTGCATGTAAGGTGGAAGTAAAATAATAAACAATTGCCATCAAGTCAATTCCAAGTCACATTGATGTGTATCAGAATAGAACTGTGTTCCAGAGTGTTGTCAATGAGTGATTTTTTTGGATCACCAAGACGGTCTTCCAAAGTGCCTCTCGGTGGGCTTGAACCTTTTGGTTAGCAGCCAAGCGTGTTAACTGTTTGTGTCATCCAGGGACTCCCAAAAAAATAACAGAACCTACTCGACGGCACATAACAACAACAACAACAACAACCATTTATTGAGTACCCTCTGAGACCCAAGCATTGAGCTCAGTGCTTTACCAATAAGAGTCTGAGGGAATCATAGCAACTTCGTAAGGCATGTAATAGTAATGTATCTATCTGTTTTGTGAAGGGGAAATTGAAGCTTAGGGAGGTTAAGTAGCTTATTCAAGTTATCATAGCTCCAACTAAAATCTGATTCCAGAGCTTGAACTTTTAATTTTAATCGCAATACTTTTATCCTCCACCATGTCCTTTAAAAAAGAAAACAGATTTGTAAAAATGATATGGTAAGGGCACCTGACCTCCTCTGGCTTCACAAGGGGGTAGGAAAACCAAGATCAGCAGCCCAAGGCTGTGGCCTATGGGGAGGAGGTCAAACATACCTCCATCCTTCTCACCAATTCTGACACTAACCATCCCTTCCACGGCACTCTCTACTGCTCCGATGGGTTTGATATTCATTGCGGTGGCCACACAGAACTCACAGATCATTCTCATAGTTAGGAGGTTTATTAGGAAAGTAACTGGTTACAATTCAGGATCAGCAAGGACTCAGGATACAGTTCTTAGATCAGGACAGCCTGTTCTCAGCCCTGCCCACAGGCAGGCTTCTCTCTGGCCCTCAGCCCCTTGGACTTCTTGGGCCAGCTCGGCTTCTGCCCTGCTTGGCCTCTCCTCTTGCTCAGACAAGTGTTAACAAAGCTCTTTAGCTCTGCTGACAAGTGTCTGTAGGCACCCCACTCTGCCAGTAAGCCTCACCCCAAAGGTGCTCAGCTTTCTTGCTCTGTGGGCCAGAAACCACTGCACCATCTCCTTACCATTTCCTGGTTCTACCTTCTCTGTTGCTGCCTTTTCTCTGCTATTGCTTGCCATCTCTTGCTGTCTTCTGTGGTATAACTCTCTGTCTCCTAAGTCTAGAAGGCTCTTAGTGCAGGGACCCTGCATCCAAAGGACAAACTCTACTCCTGGCTCTTCTTTCTTGATTGTAGTGAGGTCTTCCCTTTCCATCTCTGGGATGGCTCCTTGTAATTCTAGAGGGAGGGCAGAACTGACCCCTCATTAGGGTTCCATACCCATTCTTTGCATGGTTCTGTACCCACAAGGGGAGCTCTGGTGGCATAATGCCTAAGACATTTGGCTACTAACCAGAAGGCTAGAGCTTCAAATCCACCAGCCACTCCTTGGAAGGAAGGTTGGGCAATCTACTTCCATAGTAATACCGCCTCGGAAAGCCAAGGAGGGGTCACTATGAGTCAGATCCAGCTTGACAGCAATGAATTTGTTTGTGTACCCACAAGGGTGCTATGCACCTTGTTTGCATTACTAACAAGCTAGCCAGTCCTTTAGGTGGGCCATAAGCACCTTATCTGCATAGTCCCACCCAGTCATTTGGTGAGAGTTTCAAAGACTATGGCTAGAGTGGCCATATTAGGAAATTCGCTGTGCCACGAGCATAGTTTTTAATTCTTAAGTTTCAGATTTACTGAAAAGTTGCAAAACAGTACAAAGAATGTGGATGTTTTTCTGATGTCTCCATATACCCTCCCAGATCCCTTAAATGTTAATATTGTACTACTTTTGCTTTATGATTCTCTCTGTACACACACGTATGTCCATGTCTTATTTCTGAACCATTTGAGAGTAAGTTACAGACATAATGCCCTTTTTCAGGCTGTGAAAGAATTAAGCTTCAAAGTCCTGGAGATCCTAAGCCCTAAAGTTGTAAAAGAATTAAGCTCTTGTGGGAAGATTGAGAAAATACTTACTCAGATTTTTTTCTGTAGGGCTTATTTCTCTCCCATTATCTTATTTGAGAAAGCCTATCCTAAGTACTCAGGAGCTCTGGTAGCGTAGTGCCTAAGGCACTTGACTGCTAACCAGAAGGCTGGCGGTTCAAACCCACCAGCCACTCCTCAGAAGGAAGATGGGGCAATCTACTTCCATAGTGATACTGCCTTGGAAACCCAAGGAGGGGTCACCATGAGTTGGGTCCGACTTGATGGCACATAACAACGACAATAACAACAACATCCTAAGTACTCAGTTATTTATTTTCTAAAAACAGTATTCTCTCACCATTATGAAAATCAGGAAATTAACATTGATATAGTGTTATTATCAAATCTCCAGACCATATTCAAATTTAGCCAATTGTCCTACTATTGTTCTTTATAGTAAAAGAAAAAAAGGGTTTTTTCTGCTCTGAGATCCAATCCAGGATCATTCATGGCATTTGGTTGTTAGGTCTTCATTATTCTAGTAGAGATCTTCAACTCTTTTGTCTTCCACAACCTTGACTCTTTTTTTTTTTTTTTTTTAAGATTTGAGGACATTTATTTGGTAGAATATCCTGCAATTTGGGTTTTCTGGTGTTTCCTTATGATTTGATTCAGGTTGTACATTTTTGTTAAGATATAACAGAAGTTATGTTATATTCTCTTTGCACGTGATCTCAATATGTCTTATTACTATTACTTACTAATATTAACTTTAATCACTTGGGTAAAGTAGTTTTTTGCCAGGCTTCTATACCATGAAGTTACTTTTCCTCTTTGTAATTATTAAATTCAAATGGAGAGATACTTTCAGATTGGGTAAATACCCTGATGCTCATCAGACTTTTCACTCACTCTATTTTTACCTGAAACAATTAGACTCTTCTTTTGATTACTAACCAACCAAACTCACTGCCATTGAGTCGGTTCTGACTCATAGTGACCCCCATTGGGTTTCCGAGGCAGTAAATCTTTATGGAAGTAGATTGCCCATCTTCCTTCTGTGGAGTGGCTGGTGGGTTTGAACTGCCAACCTTATGGTTAGCAGTCAGATGCCTTACGCACTATGCCACCAGCGCTCCTTTTCTTTTGATTGTTGTTACGTGCCATCAAGTCAGACCCGACTCATAGTGATCCCTCCTTGGGTTTCCAAGGCAGTATCACTATAGAAGTAGATTGCCCAACCTTCCTTCCGAGGAGTGGCTGATGGGTTTGAACCACCAGCCTTCTGGTTAGCAATCAAGTGCCTCAGACACTATGCTACCAGAGATTAGACATGGAGATTTTCTAATTCCATCATTCCTTCTACATCTAGTTGTTGGTTTTCTAATGTGAGGAAAAACTTTCGTTTTCCCCTCTTTATTCACAGATTTGTGGATTCTTACTTGTTTTGCTAATATGTTATTATTATTATTATTTATTTTGATGTTGTAATTGTTCCAGATACGTACAATGGTTCAGAACCCTATTAGCCTGGTTGCCAGGTCATCTAAGTATGTTTTCATCTTTTTGTTTGTTTTAGCAATTCCTTACTTTCTGGCATGACAGAGATGTTTCAGGTTTACTATGTACTTTCCCAATTCTGGAACCTTGGAGAAATGGTAGTGTAGTGATGATATTTAGAAACCAAGATCTAGGTGCTTGACATGCCCTGTGATCTCAACAGAAATGAGTAGGGAAAATAATACATACACACACATATAAGCACATTTTTTTCCTACACATATTTAGTGACTTTGACTTCGTAATGATATTTGTAAGTCCATTTTAACACTACAGAGTTTTTTCTCGTGTTTTTCCTTTCCATATTTGTAACTCCTTTCTCTGACAGTGAGGATTGACTGCCATTTTTCATAATTTACTTACTTGTTAAATCCTAGAATCACATTAAGTAGTGTGCCCATACTGAGAGGGAAAAAAAAAAAGTGGAAGCAGACTGCCCTGTCTTTATCCCATGGAGTGGCTGATGGGTTCACACTGCCAGCCTTTTCATTAGCTTAACCACTGCACCACCAGGTCTCCTTGTAAGGAAAATATCCTTCAAATTAAAGTTCAATGTTTGTTTATAGATCTTCTATCTTTATCTTGAGGTTCTGTAGTTAAAATACTGTATTAAAGAGTTATTTGAGTAATTTTTCCTCTTCAGGGTGGTGTGTGATTCATTTAAAACATGGGCTCATTTGTTTTTGTATCCTGTTGTGCATTGTTCTCCCTCATCCTTGTCCATTTGTATATTCATGTATGTAGTTTATTCATTTATTGAGTATGTAAACATAACATGGTCCTGAAAGTAAAAAATGTGTGTGTGTACAAAAGTTATACTCAAGGAACTTTCATTTCACTACCTTTTCACATCAGTTCCATTTTCTTGTTCTTTCGACCCCATAATCAGCTACTATTTGATAACCAAACTCATGAGTTTCTTATTTTTTTCTTATTTTATATTTCCTGAATTTCTTTTTGGCCAGATGAGCAGATATACATATACAGGCATACCTCGTCTTATTACACTTTACTTTACTGTACTTCACAAACAGTGTTGTTTTTCTTTACAAATTGAAGATCAGGCAAGTCTGTTTGTGCCATATTTCCAACAGCATGTACTCAATTTATGTCTCTGTGGCACTTTTTTTTTCATAATTACAATAATATTTCAAACTTTTTCATAATACCATTGCACCCTTAATAGACTACAATATAGTATAAATATAACTTATATGCTCTGAGAAGCCAAAAATTTCATGTGACTAGCTTTATTGTAATATTTGCTTTATTGTGGTGGTCTGGAACCAAACCTGCAATATCTCCCAGGTATGCTTGTATATAAGGAGCTCTGGTGGCACAGTGCCTAAGGCATTTGACTGCTAACCAGAAGGTTGGCAGTTCACAACCACCAGCCACTCCACGGAAGTAACTGGGGTGATCTACTTCTATAAAGATTTACCACCTCAGAAATCCAATGGGGGTCGCTATGAGTCGGAATTGACTCAGTGGTAGTGAATTTGGTTTTTGGTTTTTGCTTGTAGATATTTTTTATTTCTACCTGTTTCTTACACAAAATGTAGCAAAGTTTTTTATGCTTTGCTTTATAAAATTTATAATTTATCCTGGAAATCACTCTATATCAGTTCATGAAGATTTTCCTCATTTTTTTTACAGATGTGTGGTATTCCATTCTGTGAACATATGATAGTTTGTTCAACTACTTTCTTCCACAGGGGCATTTACCACTGCCGTTGAGTCAATTCTGACTCTTAGCAATCCTATAGGGCAGAGCAGAATTGCCCCCATAAGGGTTTCCAAGGCTGTAAATGTTTATGGAAGCAGACTGCCTCATCTTTCTCCTGCAGACCAGCTGGTAGGTTCAAACTGTCAATAAGGAGAGACCCATCATTGCATCTTTTTGGTTAGCAGCTGAATACTTTAACCACTGCGCCACCAGAGCTCCATCTGTTGGCCTTTAGTTTGTTTCAAATGCTTTCCAGTTACAGGCATTGCTACAGTAAATAATTTAATGTATGCATATTTCCATATTGTTGGAAGTGTATCTTTAGAGTTAATTTCTAGAAAAGGAGTTGCTGATTGAAATATAAATGCATACTGGTTTTTCAAATATTGCCAAATTGCCCTCCAAAAAAGTTGTAACAATTTGTATTCCCTCCAGGAATGTATGAGAGTGTTTTTCCCACAATCTTTACACTTGTATGTGTTGTCATACCTTATTTTTTGCCATTTCATAGGTGAGAAACAGTAGTTTGTAGTTCAGTGTACTAATAATTTTCATTCCTCTACTTATGAGTGAGATTTAATATCTTTATATATTTAAGGGACATTATATCTTTATATTATATCTGGTGGCTTAGTGCCTAAGGCATTTGACTGCTAACCAGAAGGCTGGTGGTTGAAACCCACCAGCCACTCCTCGGAAGGAAGACTGCGCAGTCTTCTTCCATAGAGATACCACCTCGGAAACCCAAGGAGGGGTCGCCGTGAGTCAACATCAGCTCGATGGCAGTGAGTTTGGTTTTGGTTTTTATGTGAGAATGGTCTTTTGCCTGATGAGGTTTTTTATTTTTTCCCTCAGTTTTGAAGAGGTCTTTATATGTTAGGTATATCTCAGATAAATGTTACAAATACTTTCTCTCAGTGTCCATTGACCTTTTTTTTTTCATTTTTAAAGTGAATTGAGTGAAAGTTTACAGAGCAAATTCTTTCTATACAGCAGCTCACATACACTTTGTCTGATGACATTGACTGCAATTTCCCACAATGCAACAGCTCCCCTCCCACTTCCTTCCCATAGTTACCTCTTCCCTGTGTCCTTCCCTCCAATGTACTCCTGCCCCCTGAGCTGTCTCCCTGTGCATACACAGGCCTTGTATTCCCCCATGATTGATCTCTCCGAGGAGCGTATCTAATAATGTAAATGTTCAACTCATATGCCTATCTTTTGTTTGGCTGGAAGCCACAGGATAGGGTTCAATTCCAGACCTGAAGGGGAGCTTAGGGCCATAGTCTCAGTGGTTCCATAAGATTATCAGACCAGCAAAATTTGGTCCTTTTTTTTTTTAAAATGATTTTGAGTTTTGTTCCACATTGTTCTCCCATTCTACTATTCAGGATCTCCTACATAGAGCCCCCTCCAAGTGTTTGACAGTGGTAGCCAGGCACCATCTACTTCTTCTGGGTCTTATAGTCATATAGGCAGAGGATCACATGGTGTACCAGTCACTTGGACTAATTGTTTCCATGAATCTTTGGTTTTCTTCGTTCTTCTTTGCTCTGAATAAGGAGAGACCCATCATTGCATCTAGATGGCTGCTTGCAAACTTTTAAGATCCTAGTTGCTACTTGCCAAAGTAGGATGTGGAGCAATGTTTTGTGTAGTATGTTATGCCAATTGAGCTTGATGTCCCCTGGGACTATGGTCCCGAGCCCACAGGTCCAACTGCTTGCTCCCTCTAGGTAGCTGACTATAGTGTCCATTGACTTCTTTTTTCTTTTTATTGTGATTTGGGTGGAAATTTACAAGTGTCCATTGACTTTTGTACTTTGATTTTTCATTTGTAAAATGTTTTTTATTAGTAATTGATTATTAATAAAATAATCGATTTTTTCTTTTACTGTATCTTGATTTTGCATCATAGTTAGAAAACCTTTCTATACACTGAGGTTAAAATGGAATTTGTCCTGTTTATTTGAGATGTTACTTTGTCATATATTAAATTTCCATATGTATTTGAATCTGTTTCTGAATTTTCTGTTCTTCCTATTCTTTTTGTCTATTCATTTACCAGAACCACATTGTTTTAATATTAGAAGATTTATAATATATTTTAATGTCTGGTAGGGTTAGGGGCACAGTGCCTAATGCACTTGACTGCTAACCAGAAGACTGGTGGTTCAAACCCACCTGCCACTCCTCAGAAGGAAGATTGGGCAATCTGCTTCCTTAGAGATACCACCTTGGAAACCCAAGGACAGGTTGCTGTGAGTCGGATTCCACTTGATGGCAGTGAGTTTGGTTTTTGTTGTTGTTGTTGTTTGGTTAGGGTTAGTCAATCCTCAAACTTTTCTTTTCATTGTTTGCTGGCTATTTTTGCATATTGAACTTGAGTAACAGCTGTCTAGCCCAGACATTAGCAAACTTTTTGTATAAAGGACCAGAAAATAAATGTTTTAGGCCTTATGGTCACACATTCTCTGTTGCAACTACTCAGCTCTGCCTTGTAGTGTAAAAGCAGCCATTGACAATACATTCTATGAATGTATAATGAGTGAGTGTGACTTTGTTTCCATAAAACTTTATTAAAACCATCAGTGGGCCAATTGTCCTGTTTGTCATAGTTTGCTGACAGCTGGTCTAGCTCCATAAAGAAGCTATTTTTGTTATTTTTGTTGGGATTGTATTAAATTTATAAATTTTTAGGGAGAAACTGACATTTTCATGATACTGAATTCTAGCATGAAGGATGTCTTTTCATTTGTTCAGTCTACTTTTGAGTCTTTTAGAGGTTTTCAAAAGTTTTCCTCTTGTTGGTTTTATAGAATTTTTCAATTTTCCTCTTAAGTATTTTATACTCACTTCTGTTGTACATGTGATGTTTCCTAGTATTACATACTCTAACTAATTATTGTTTGTGTATATAAGAAGGCTATGATTTCTGTGGGAGTTCTGGTAGCGTAGTGGCTACGGCACTTGACTGCTAACTAGAAGGCTGGCGGTTCAAATCCACCAGCCACTCCTCGGAAGGAAGATGGGGCAATCTACTTCCGTAGTGATACTGCCTC
>NW_006921842.1:4775067-4823829 GCF_000298275.1 Orycteropus afer afer | reverse complement strand
CCTCATCTGTGGCTTTGGTGGTTGGGGCATAAATTTGAATAACAGTCATATTAACGGGTCTTCCTTGTAGGCGTATGGATATTATCCTATCAATTATTTTCAATTATTATACCTCAATTGATATCTCTTGTATTAGTCAGTGATTAACAATCATTGCTTAGTAGTTTAACAGTAGAGGAGAACGTGGTCAGCCTTGCCTTGTTCCTGATCTTAGGGGGAATAGCTATAGTTTTTATGTACTTAAGGTACTACCTTTAGGACTAAGGTATGTATAGTTACTATATTTTTAAAAAGGTTTCTCATTTCTGTTTTCTCCAAGACTGAAAGAATGTTGTGAATTCTTTGAGCATCTATGGAAATAATCATGATTTTTCTCCGTACATCAGTTTATATGGTGCACAGTTTATGATGTATTTGAATTACAAGGAACTGCACTTATGACTGTCTTTTTTTTTTTCTGTTGCATCTTTCATTTAATATATCCTGTATACAGTGTTGTAGCACATAATTTGCCAGTGTTATCATTTTAAAATGTTTACTAACAGATGTTCAATTTTATGATTTACTGTTCAAAACATTGCCACATTTATAAAGATACTGATTATAAAAGGCATAATGATATGATAATGAAAGGGGAAAAATGAGGTCTTTGACTCACTTCAGAACTGACTTACGATGTCATTGGAACGAAACCCTGTTTAAGTCTGAGACTACCTGTATGGTTGTTGTTTTTGTTGTTGTATACTGTCAAGTCGGCCCTGACTCATAGCGACCCCTCCTTGGGCTTCCGAGGCAGCATCGTAGATTGCTCAGCCTTCCTTTCGAGGAGTGGCTGGTGGGTTTGAACCAACTGCCAGCCTTCTGGTTAGCAGTATAATGCCTTAGGCACTACGTAACCAGAGCTCCTACCTGTATTATATTGATGGATTTGTTAACATCAAACCGACCTTAATATTCTTTTAATAAATCTCCTTTGGTCATAGTGTATTACTTTCTTAATGTGGTGTTGGATTTTTATCAGAACATTTCACATTGATATTCATGCTGATACTGGGCTGTAACATTTTTTTTTATCTTCACCAGGTTTAGGAATCAATGTTATGTTTGTTTCACACACACAAAAAAAAGAATTAGGAAGTGTTTCTTCATTTTCAGTTGCATTTATTTATTCTACAAAGGTTTATTAGAATAATTTTGTGAAATGATTTAGGCCTAGCTTTTTTGTGGGATAGTTTCTTGATAGGTTTCTTTTGTGGAAATTGGTATTTTAAAACTTTCCATCTCTGATGGGATCAATTTTGATGAATTGTATTTCCTGAGCAAATATGTATTTATGTTGTTATTAGGTGCCGTCAAGTCGCTTCTGACTCTTGGACCTGTGTACAACAGAACAAAGCATTGCCTGATCCTGCACTGTCTTCACCATTGTTGCAGACAGTGTGTCAACCCATCTCATGAGAATCTTCCTCTTTTTCGCTGACCGTCTACCTTATCAAGCGTGATGTCCTTCTCCAGGGACTGGTCCTTCCTGATAACATGTCCAAAGTACGTAAGATGAAGTCTTACCATCCTTTCTTCTAAGAAGCATTCTGGCCGTCCTTCTTCCAAGACAGATTTGTTTGTTCTGGTTGTCCGTAGTATGTTCAATATTCTTCACCAACACTAATTCAAAGGCATCAATTCTTCAGTCTTCCTTATTCATTGTACAACTTTTGCATGTATATGAGGTGATTGAGAATACCATGGCTTGAGTCAAAGTAGCATCTTTGCTTTTTAATACTTTAGAGAGGTCTTTTGCAGCAGATTTGCCGAATAAAATAAATCATTTGATCATTTCTTAACTGTTGCTTCTATGGGCATTGATTGTGGATCCAAGTGCAATGAAATTATTGACAACTTCTGTATTTTCTCCATTTATCATGATGTTGCTTATTGGTAAAGTTGTGAGGAATATAAGTATTTATAGTTGTTGCTGTTATGTGCCATCGAGTCGGCCCCGACTCATAGCAACCCCTCCTTGGGTTTCCGAAGCAGTATCATTATGGAAGTAGATTGCCCAACCTTCCTTCCGAGGAGCGGCTGGTGGGTTTGAACCGCCATTACCACATTATTTGTGTATAAGCCTACAAAGTGGTCTCATGATGTGTTTTTCTGTTTCAGTGATTATTTCACCTTTGTCATTTGTTATTTTGTAAATGTGTGCTTTCTTTTTTTCTTAAGTTAGCTAATGGTTTATCTACTTAATTTGTAAGTTTTTCAGAATTATTAAGATTTTGATTTATAAGTAAGATTATTTTTCTCTTTTCAAGTTCATTGATTTCTATTTTATCTTTATGTTTTTCCTTGTTTTTTTCTTTTAATTTACTTTTTCCTTAGCTTTTGACCTAAGTTCCATTGATTTATTTATTTAATTTTTATTGCTAAAACCACAATTAAAGCTAAAAATATGCCTATGATCATGGCTTTAAATTTATTTTATAGATTCTAGTATGTAATACTTGTAATTATTAATCTTTAGAAATTCTATTGTTTTTTAAGTTTTTTTGTGTTCCCTTTCATTGAAGAGTTGTTTTAACAGTTTGGGTTTTCTTTTTCCCATTAGGGAGTATCATGTGTTCTTTGTTATTTTAATAAATTTGTATTTTTACTGTAGAGTGCTGCTTGTAATATGTCTACTTTATGGAACTTACTGATACTTTACATCCAAATACATAACAGATTTTTGTGGATGTTTGATGTGTGCTTGAGAAGGTTTATTCTCTAGTATGAGAATATAAGGTTCAGTATATATCCATTATCAGTTGTCATTGAATCGATTCTGACTCGTGCCAACCCCCTATTTGTCAGAGTAGAGAACTTGCTTCTTGGGGTTCTCAGTGGCTGATTTTTTAGAAGTAGATTACCAGCCTTTTCCCAAGGCACCTGTGGGTGGACTTGAGCTGCAAAACTATTGGTTAGCAGCCAAGATTTACTCACAATTAGGTTATTTATGCCTTTTGCATCCTTGTTTATTTTTGGTCCACTTTATATGTCTTTCACTGAGAGTGGTATATTCAGCTTTCCTGTTAATTTTTTATTTACTATTTCTTTGCTTCTGTTATATTGCTTTACAGAGGTATCTGCTATTATTTGGTGCAGTTGTTTATGACTTACTAATTCCTTGTAGCTGTGGCTTTTAGAATGAAAGCGTCCTTTATCATGTTTAAGGAGCCCTGGTTAAAGTGCTTGGCTGCTAACTATCCAAAAGATTGGCAGTTTGAACCCATCAGCAGCTCCGTGGGAGAAAGATACAGCAGTCTGTGTCTGGGAAGATTTACAGCCTTGGAAACCCTATTGTGCTCTTCTGCTCTGTTCTATACAGTTGCTGTGAGGTGGAATTGACTCAGTAGCAATGAGTTTGGTTTTGGCTTATCATGTTTAATCCGGTTTTGGTTTATCATGTTTAATCCTTTTTGCCTTAAATTTATTTGTCTGATAGCAAGATCACAAACAATCCGTGCTTTTTTTGTTTCCATTTGTTAGTATTCCTCTGCTCATCCCTTTATTTAGGCTATCTGAATCACTTTGTTTTAGTTGTCTCTTGTATTAAGCATATTGTTGGGTTTTGCTTTGTGAAGCAAAATTAAAATATTTTTTGTATCTACATCTAAGTTAAACTCATTCACATTTAATGATATGACTGATAGGTTTGGTCTTAACTGTCATAGTATTTTATATATATAATTACAATTGCATGACAGTTGCATTGTGTTATGTTTGCCCTGTGTCATAGTCATCTAGTGCTGCTGTAACAGAAAATGCTACAAATAGATGGCATTAACAAAGAGAAATTTATTTTCTTACAGTTTTTTGTTATTGTTATGTGCCGTCGAGTCGGACCTGACTCATAGTGACCCCTCCTTGGGTTTCCGAGGCAGTATCACTACAGAAGTAGATTGCCCCATCTTCCTTCCAAGGAGTGGCTGGTGGGTTTGAACTGCCAGCCTTCTGGTTAGCAGTCAAGTGTCTTAAGTTTAGAAGGCTGGAAGTCTGAATTCAGAGCATTGTCTCTAGGGGAAGGCTTTCTCTCTCTTTCTGCTCTGGAGGAAGGTCCTTGCCACTTCAGCTTCTGCTTCCTGGTTCCTTGGAGATTTCCATGTGTCTTGGCATCTATTTTACCCCATCTCTGCTTCCTAGTTTGTTTGTTTAGTCCCCTTTATATCTCAAAATAACTCAAGACACATCCTACACTAATTCCACCTTGTTGATATAATAAAACCCATTCCCAAATGGAATTATAGCCACAGGCAGGGAGGTTAGGATTTACAGCACATATTTTGGGGGGGACACAATTCAATCTGTGGACCAGGCACTATTTTTTTCTGTTGTACATAGGGTTGCACCTCACTGGCACCTAACAACAACACAACTATCAATCTATAACACCCTGGCTTTTTTCCTACAGAGTGTATTTTTATTGCTCTTTCATTAAACACATTTTTTTAGTATTTTAGAAGATTTTAGTTTTGTTTTAATGACTGTTTTTGTAATTAGATCTTTTTTAATACTTTTCATCACATTTTCTTTAGCCTTTAGTTACGTGGTTTGTCAGTTTTTAAGTTTCCTTTAACTCCCATCTGTTATGATGCAATAATCAATGGAGTTGTTTTCCTTTTTCTTTCCCTCTTTCTTCTCCTTTTTTTAGTTGAATTATTTATATTTTAACAGTTTATTTAACACATTTTCTAATTCAGTAGCATCCATTCATCACTGACATAAATGCTTGTTTTAAATATTGTGATAATTATAAATATTGTGATGTTTGTTTTTACACGAGATAGCTTTTTTGGAGGCTAGTGGGGGTGGGGGCAAGGGGAAAGATTGAGTGTCTTTCCTTGTCCCTTCATCTTGAAGCATCTTCAGTTTTTCCCACCTGTTCCTTTTCTCCTTCAGTGTATAATTTCCAAAAGACCTCTCTCCCTTCCTTTTCACTCCCTTCTTTCCCAGTTTTCTCTCCACAACTGTCTTGTCAGTCTTTCTGCATCCTACCCCTTTGTTCTGCTCTAACCAGAATTCTTTCAGTATTTTTGTGTTTAGGGTGGGTTTTCTCTTTGGAGCAGTGAATTATAAGTCAGTCTTAGCACTGATAGCTCCCCTTCTCTATTTTTCCCACATTCCCAGATTGCTTTTGCTCTCCTTGATGGCTTGCAGGTAGAGTGTGATAGATAACTAGCCAGGATGTGGTGAGGGTGTGAGTTTTGTGTAATAGATTTGTTCTTGTTCTTCCTGTGTTTTTAAAGATACATTGAGAGAGTTGGATTTCTTCAGCCACCAATACCTCCTCTTTTTTTTTTTTTTTAACCATCATCTTTATATTTCTTCTTCCAGAGATACTTTGTTCTTTCTTTTCCATATTTATGTCACTTTTCTTTCCGTTGGCTTCTGTAGGAAGTCATTTTTAAATAATTGATGTGGAAGCTTTATCGATTTTTCTGAAAAATTCCATTTGACAATAAGATTTTACAATTTCCCTTTAGTTTAGAATTTAGAAATCCAATATCTTTTCCCTAATAAGGTTTGATTTGTTTGCTAGTCCTATTCTTTTTACTTTTCCAGTTAGTTCTTTAATTCCTGGTATCCATTGGTCCTTGTCCTAGCAGCAAATAGCTTTTAATATTTTGAGCTCCATTTGGTCCCTGAGACCCTGCAAAAGCTCTAGAGTGGATGATCTTTGGCTTGGATGATGTGGTTAAGTTCAAGCTGCAGCTTCTAGCCCATTTTCTGTGGATGATGATTGCAACAGAATCAGTGCTGTTTGAATCTGTCCTGCATGTGTGCCACCCAGTAGTCAGTCTGGGACAGTTGAGCAGAGGTCTGCTTGCCAGCTCACTTACTGAAGTATTTGTTATACAAATGAATATTGGGTCCATGTGTGTACAGGTTGAGGGTGCATACAGGAGTTTATAAACAACTTTATGGGGTTGCTTTCCTCAGCTCATTTCTGTCCATTATTTCCCTGTCACTTTAATATTCCCTGGGGCTCCTCTTTTTGATGGATTGATTATGATTCCAATATAGATCGACTTGGGCTATTTTAAGTTTTTCAGTTAAGTTGTATGATAGTTGTGTGCCTTCCAGTGAAGGAGGGGTACTGACATTAAAGAGGTGGTTTTATTGTAGTCCCAAATATACTTCTGGTCCCTACTGTATTTCAGATCATGGCAGCTTGAGTTCCTTTAGGGAAGATTATGTCTTAGAGATTTAAATGTAGTGCTGAGGTCTAGTGTTAGGGGCCTTTCTTAGTTATCTAGTGCTGTTGTAACAGAAATACAAGTGGATGCCTTTAACAAATAGAAATGTATTTTCTCACAGGTTAAGAAGCAGAAGTCTGAATTCAGGGTGCCGGCTCTCAGGGACGTCTTTGTTGACTCTGGGGGAAGGTCCACTTCTTTTTCAGCTTGTTTCTTGGTCTTTGGAGATCTCATGTGCTGTGTGGTACCTGTCTTCCATGATCTGTGCTTTTTTGCTTCTTGCTTAATCTACTCTTTTATATGTCAAAAGAGATTGACTTAAGGCACGCCCTACGCTAATACTGTCCCATTAACATAACCCAATTTCCAAATGGGATTATAACCACACATATAGTAGAATTTTATCCATTGCCATTGAGTCAACTCCTACTCATTGTGACCCTATAGCAAGATTTACATACATGTTCTGCAGGGACACAGTTCAATCCATAACAGAGCCCTTTCCTTCAAAGCTGTTTATGATCCTTAAGGAAGCTACAGATTGTTCAAGTGCTCTATAGATTCTTTATTGCCCTTTTCTCCAAAGAGTCATGTGGGATGCCTTAAGATTTAAGTTATTTTCTTTAGAATTAAATTTAAGGGATTTCATAAGATAACCTATCTGCTCCTCTTTTGGAAATTGCAGTTTACTTGGCTGTGACCTGTTTTTTAGGTCCTTTGTGTCTAAGTGATCTAGTGCTAATTTATGACATACAAGGCTCCATTTTTATCTTGTCCTTGCCTTTTACAGAATACTATCTTCCTTGAGAAAGAAAATTCTCAGGACCAGGAAGTGAATACTGCCTTTCTTCCATCTAGATTCTGGGTAAGCTACTGTTTTTCAGGATTTATATGTGCCTTCTCCCCGCCAGACTGCATCTCAGCAGAATAGCTCCCATCTCCTGTGGCATTCAGTCCCTTTTTCTTTTACTAGGTAAGGAGAGAAGTAGAGTTTCACTGGGCATCCATTTATGTACTTAGCAGATATTTATTAAACACTAGCTGTGTGCATACATCAAACATTTTGCATTCAATTTCAAAAATTTCATAGGTTATGCAAGAATCCAGTCATGCCAACTAAGAACTTCTTTATTTGCAGGCATTAACTTGTTATTCAGCTCAACCCTATTAGGTAGTTTCTAATACTAATCTGTTTTACAGATGAGGAAACTAAATGGTTAAGTAACTTGTCTAAAGTCACACAGCTTAGATGACAACAGTCATAAGAACCTGTCTTTTCTCTCTGAGCACTGAGAATTCTAATCATTGACCATTTCCTTTCAGACTGTTCTACAGAAAGGACTACAAAGGTATTCACAGTTTGCTTTCTTCATGAATAGGCATACTAATTCTTAAACCTGTCCTGCTTTCTCAGCTGGAGCATGGGGAAGAGCCTTGGGTTTGTGATCACAAGGTTCATAAAAGAAAGGATTCCTAATATGGTACTTCCACATATGCATTTTTAATTAATTGTATATCAGCCAAGAGAAAATGAGATAACTGATTTCACCTCCTGTAAAACCTAGAATACTTACAGAGTCTGTGAAGGATTTCTGACTTTTCTGCATTGATTTTAATTTTGAAGCTTCTTTTCTGAGTTATAGATACTTAAATAGTATTTCTGTTTTGCCTCACAGGTTTGGAAATACTAAGTAAGAAATTAGTATATAGAATGCTGGAAACTTGTGGATGTGATCTGCCTATAACTAAAAGACCTGAAGAAGATGTATCTTTCAAGTTCTTACGAAGACAATGACTGTTAAGACAATGATGGGTCAAGAAGACCAGTGGAAAACTCCCTAGAAGAGAGCCATAGAAGATGTACACTTCAGAAGAGAGCTGTAATCAGAGAACTCAAAAAAGAAAAATATATCATGTATGCCCTCAGAAGGGTAGAAAGATTTTTATTCATGTGCATAAGATTACTCAACTAGACGATCAGATTTACCAGTGCCTTGAATGCGAGCAAAGCTTCTGTGAAAACTTAGCTCTTATTATGTGTGAGAGAACCCATACTGGGGAGAAACCTTATAGATGTGATATGTGTGAGAAAACCTTCATCCAAAGCTCAGAACTTATTTCACATCAGAGGATCCACACTTACGAGAAACCTTATAAATGTAGCAAATGCGAGAAGAGCTTTTGGCACCACTTAGCCCTTTCAGGACACCAGAGAACCCATGCAGGTAAAAAATTCTATACATGTGACATTTGTGACAAGAATTTTGGTCAGAGCTCTGATCTGCTTGTCCACCAGCGAAGCCATACAGGCGAGAAACCTTATCTATGTAGTGAGTGTGACAAATGCTTCAGTCGAAGTACAAACCTCATAAGGCACCGAAGAACTCACACAGGTGAGAAACCATTTAAGTGTCTGGAGTGTGAAAAGGCTTTTAGTGGGAAATCAGACCTTATTAGCCACCAGAGAACTCATACTGGTGAAAGGCCCTACAAATGTAATAAGTGTGAAAAGAGTTACCGACACCGTTCAGCCTTCATTGTACATAAAAGAGTTCATACTGGGGAGAAGCCCTATAAGTGTGGTGCCTGTGAGAAATGCTTTGGCCAGAAATCAGACCTTATCGTGCACCAGAGAGTCCATACAGGTGAGAAGCCCTATAAATGTTTGGAATGTATGAGAAGTTTCACTCGGAGTGCCAACCTAATCAGGCACCAGGCAACTCACACTCACACTTTTAAATGCCTTGAGTATGAGAAAAGTTTTGACTGTAACTCAGACCTTATTGTACATCAGAGAATTCATATGGAAGAGAAACCACATCAATGGTCAGCCTGTGAGAGTGGCTTCATCCTAGGCATGGACTTTGTTGCCCAACAGAAAAGGAGAACGCAAACAGAGGAGCTACGTTATAAATACAGTGTATGTGATAAAAGTTTCCACCAGAACTCAGCACTTCTTCAGCACCAGACACTCCACATTGCTGAAAAACAGTATGTTTATAATGTGGGTGAGAAAGGTGTTGAGCTCAGCCCTCCCCATGCTTCAGAAGCCTCACAAATGTCTTGACCAGACAAGAAGTTATAATACCATACAAAAATGTACTTACATGTCAGAGAACTCACTAAGATGAAAAACCTTAGGCAGATCTCCATGGTAAAACAGACTTTCCTCAGAGCTCAGACCTCAGTGGAAACCAGAGAACCAGCAGTTGTAAGAAGTGTGAGAAATATTTTGCCCAGAGAGTTGCCCTAAGAGAACACCTTACTACTCTCCAGTGAGAAGCCTACGAATTCCTTGAGTTTTGGGAAACCTTTGGTCTGAGCTCAAATCTGATCACTTATGTACAGGTGTTAAACCTTATAATGCAGTGGATATGAGAGAGCTTTCTAGCTGTCTAAGAATGCTCAGCCCTCCTTGTTCCAGGAGAATTCATACAGTAGAACACCTTTAAATGCCCTCGTTGTCAGCAGTGCTTCAGGCAGTGTGTACGGCTCATTGGACATAGAAAACTCAAAATTGTTAAGGAGTTCCAACAAGTGTGAGAAAAGCATCCAACAGAACTCTGATTTCTTACCCATACTGTTGAAAAATTCTGTGTTTGTCTTGAGTGTGGCAGAAGCATCAGTTGGAGAAGCCTACTTGTATTTTCATCACAAAAGGAAAAAAAAAATCAGAGGAAAGACCTTACAAGTGTCTGAATGAAAAAAGCTTTGTCAATGATCAGCTCTTGTGGTACACCAGGGAACTCACATAAGTGAAAAACCCTTTAAACACCATGAGCCTGAAAAAAGCTTTGGTAAAAGCTCTTCTTGGGCCTCAAAGAACCCACTCTACAGAGAATTTTGCTCCAGGGAGAGATCTGATTGTGGGTGAGAATCTGTGTACATATAATACATATGAGAAGAACTGTTCTCATAGTTAGTTGACACATACAGTAGAGAAGACTTTCCATGGAATCAGTGTGGAAACAGTTTTTTAGATACCCAGAGCTTGTTCTGGGAGTGGCTAGGGCAGGTCAGAGTAGGCCTAATGGGTAACTCAGGTAAAGATGCTTTTCTTTTATCTGAACCACTTAATGATTGCTTTATGTTCATTATTATTATTTTTTTAATCCAGAAATCCAATAAAGGCAAGGACTAACCATGTGATAGAAGGTGTGGCATGTGTTACTGTTGGGGGAAAGGAATATATTAACTTTGCCTTTGCTTTTTATTCTTGACTATAATGGGGATAACTAGTGTGTTTGGTAGCTTTTTGCTGGCAATGAAAAGAACTAAGAGCTAGGGAGTAGTCATCCTGGAACAAAACTCTCCCAATAGTTTCCCCTTTGCAGGGCCAACCTCATAAAGAGACAGAATATTCAGCTTTTTACTTAGTGTGAGTTGAAACATACCTTCAGATGTTTCCTTTTCTCTAAAATATTCTTTCAGACCATCACTGGTGTTTAGAATTTCAGCCTTAGAGATTCATTTGTTTTTAACTCAGAAATGCAAATTCTAGGATGTTAGGATGTTGCTGGTATCTATAATTGTGTAACTTCATTTATCTTACCTTTCTGAATGAGAGATACCTATAGTCATCTTGTAAAATGGTTAAGGGAAGGAAGGTTAAAAGAAAGGTTTAAGCCTGATGGGGCACGAAGTAAAGACCACATGATGATGTGGAATTAATGGTGGAGCCAGACTTTTTTATGTTGACAATAAAGGTACTCTTCTTTCCACCTCATTCTTCTGCTTATAGAAAATCTAGCCCCACAATGATATGCCTGCATTTATTCCAGTTCTACCAAGGAAAGAGAATATCATTCTTTCCCAGAGAAAGGACCACAGTCATAGGGTATATATTTGGCTTGGAATCCAGGGTTCTAAATACTAGGAGGGGAAAAGACTTGGCAAATTGATCAAAGGTTTAAGGGTAAGCACTTGTTTCCAGCTTAACAGAATAATTATGATTGTCTTTAACATTCTCTAGAAATACTGTAATTAATCCAGGGATCTATAAATACACACTTCTAGATTTTTTATTCTCTTAGATTAAAAAAATGTTAAACAGGTATTTCACATTCCTACAGAATGTGGAGCTCTGGTAGCATAGTGACTAAGGCACTTGACTGCTAACCAGAGGGCTGGTGGTTCAAACCCACCAGCCACTCCTCGGAAGGAAGGTTGGGGAATTACTTCCATAGTGATACTGCCTCGGAAACCCAAGGAGGGGTTGCTATGAGTCAGTCCCACTTGATGGCGTATAATAAAACAGTAATAACAATGTGGGACTCTAAACTGGTGAATATGTATTTGTTGCTAGTCTGAGTCTTCAGATTTAGTTTGATTTATCTTAACACAGCCCAGAGCTCCAGAGACCATTGTCATCTGAATTCATGGAGTTGGCCAACTGCTACATTGCTGCTTTGCATATGGCCCTAAGCTTTGATCCTAATGACTGGTTCTTTCTGTTCTTTTAGTGTCTGTTGAGCCATGATGATCATCTCATTTTAGGGCCAGTGGATCTAGCTGACAGTGGTAATAAGAAATGGGACTCTAGGATGTTTTCTCTTTTAGAAAATAGGTCCTGGAAGTTTATTTGAGCTGATGTGTTTCAGTACTTTGCATAATAGCTCTTGTACCATAAAAGTTGCCCAGTGTGCTAAAACACACATGATGTATTTGTTTCTCTTTGGTGAAAATCATGCCTATCACTAGTGTATGTTTGAAATTTAGTACTTAAAATAATATTGGGGATGTGGCATGGTGGTGATGGCAGTTAGTCCTAATGGCCACTTGTTGATCATTAGAGGGAACTTGGAGAAGGGGACAAAGTTGGTATCCTTAGCAGGGTAATGACTTGCCCTTTGACTTACTGATAAATGTCTCTTAAGTAAATTAGGGATGAACCATCCTTCAAACTGAGAATTTTGGGGGTATTAAACAGGTCTAAGGGCTTTTTAAAAAAGTGTTGGTATTATCCATATAGCATAACCTGAGGTTGGAGAGGACCACTTGGGAGCCTGTAACCAAAACTAGAATGTAACTTCTGGGATGGATGGAGGTTCTTTTGATGCAGTGCCAACCTAAATCTACCTCAGGTAAGTAGTTAGAGTAACTCTGAAGATTTCAGACCAAATGAGACACTTGTATCCAGTCCATGTATTCCTATGCTTTAATGTTTTTGTTTCCCCTTAATTCTTAAATAAATGTTCATTCTGAAAAACTCCATTTTTGTCTCCACTGTAAATAAGAGAAAAAACCCTTTTTCTTACATATCCACGTTAGAATAGAGCAAATACTCATGTGACCCTTAGACTTGGTGGTGATGATAGCCATCAGATCATCAGTGGGATTCCAGGAGTTTGATGCTGAGGGCAGAGTGAATGGAAACCTGGAGGGAATATTGGCTACGCTCTGCTGTGAACCTTGGATCCTTTGAGCTTCCCCACTGCATTACTGACCATATTTGGGGCTCTGGTAAAATTCAATAACAATAAAACCCTATGCTTTAATATGGATAACCAACACCTTCGAAATTAAGAAGAAATAGTTTGATAATCTTTCCAGCCATATCCACAGTAGGCTTCCTTTCTACCTCTTCCCTCCTCGTCTTATGCTTTTATGAATTTAAGTAGGGTGAAGGAAGGGATTTAAAAATGGTTGCTCTTATTTACCCCTCATTACTCAGAGATTTGGGCTTTAAAGAGTTCAGAGAGCCAATAACATTGCTTTTTGTTTATGGTACTTCAGTTTATATCACTTGTATCTGAAAACATCCTGATATATCCCCTAAACTCCTTTCTTACCTAGCTAGGAAATTTTCCTTAACAATCCTCTGTATGTACTTGTTTTTCATTTATCCTCCTTTCTGTACCTGAGCTCACACATAGGCTTTAGTTGGTCAATGACCTGTCTAGACTTGTATGACAGAGTTTTTCAGGGAAAGTTTATAGTTTCACCAGATTCCCAAAGAGCTTCATTGGCCCACCAAAGATTGAGATACACACTGTTTTCAAGCCCAGTTCAGTTACAGGTGCTCTACAAAGTATCTTCTGGACTTTTCTACAACTTCTTCAACATTGGCCTATCTACTAAAATTACCAACCCAGGTGCAGTACATCCCCTTGTGTTAACATTGGGTTTTGAAATACATCTCCCACTAAAGGAACCAGGGCTCTTTGGAGAAATGACTGGTAACAAATTTGGAATAGGAAATGTTCAAGATGAGTCCAGACAATCTTGTCATAACAGCAAGGAAGGTATCAAAGATTTTAGGGTGTGTTAAATGGACTCAGAAGCCCACATGAAAAGGCTCTCACTGGCCAAAGATGGAACAACTTAAACACTGAGAAGGATAATAGCTGCAGTGGGTTGGAAAACATGAAATATATTTAAAACCATGAGTTTATAATGTGAAACTAATTGGGCCCATATTGGGGATTAAAAAACAAATTGAAAATCAGTTAATGGGGGAAGTAATAAGCATTTATCCTACTTTTTCTATACAAACTTGACTGCTCGGAATCAAAATAGTTGATAGAACATCTTCATAACAATAAATGACGAGATTGAGGTAAATTATAGAAAATGTTTCTTGTATACCTGAATTTTGTGACCTGAGTATACTGAGTTACTTACATTTTAAAAATTATGTTGTTAGACCTTTATATTTAACCATATCTGGAGGAACCTAGACATAGTTGATAATAAGAATTTTTCAAAGAAATTCATTAGTGATGTCCCAATATTTAGAATATAATCCAGACCCTCTGACTATAATCTGAATACTGCCCCATGTAATCTGATGTAACCTGAACCCTGGCTACCCCTGTTTCCTCATCTTCTACTCCCTGCCTCCTACCACACTAGCCTTTGTTTTCCTTCTTTTTTTTTTTTTTTTTTTTTTGTGTGTGTGTGTGTGTGTGTGTGTGTGTGATTTGGGTGAAGATTTACAGAGCAAATTCACTTTCTGTACAGCAGTTCACATATACTTTGTCTCATGTCATTGACCACAGTTTACCACAATGCAACAGCTCCCCTCCCACTTCCTCCCTATAGTTACCTCTTCCCAGTGTCCATCCGTCTATACACTCCTGCCCCCTGAGCTGTCTCCCTGTGCATAAGCAGCCCTTCTTTCTCCCATAATTGTTCTCTCCAAGGTGTGTATCTACTTGAGGTAAATGTTTAACTCATATGCCTGTATTTTACTTGGCTGGAAACTACAGGTTTGGGTTCAATTCCAGACCTGAAGGGCAATTAGGGGGCATAGTCTCAGTGGTTCCACCAGGCTCTATCGGACCAGCAAACCTGGTCCCCAACTTTTTTTTTTTAAATCTTCAAATGATTTTCAGTTTTGTTCCACATTGTTTTACCTCTCTATCCAGGATCTCCTACATAGATCCCCTTCCAAGTGGGTGACAGTGGTAGCCAGACACCATCTAGTTCTTCTGGTCTCATAGTTGTATAGGCTACAGATAGGATGGTGTACCAGTTGCTAGGACTAATTGTTTCCATGAATTTTGGTTTTCTTCATTCTTTGCTCTGGACGAGGAGAGACCGATCGTTGCATCTAGATGGCAGCTTGCTAGCTTTTAAGATCCCAGTCACTAATCGCCAAAGCAGGAGGTGGAACGATGTTTTGTATAGTATGTTCTGCCAGTTGAGCTGGATGTCCCCTGCGACTATGGTCCCAAGCCCGCAGGTTCAACCACTCGGTCCCTCTGGGTAGCTGGCTGTGACCAAGCAGTGACCACAGCTTTGCCCCTTGTCAGCTCTACTATACACCTTGGAATTCTGATCATTCACATAAACTTACAGGACCACTGTCTGTCAACCCTATATATGTTCTTGGATACCCTCCCCATTTCATAGACATACCTAATCGTTTAGCCTGTCCACCCATCTATCCATCCATATACCCATGTTTGCCTTCACTGACGATGCAGTACTATATGTGCAAAAGGGTTCATATTTGTTGTCTGTACCTTCCATGTACCTCTCTATGTCTTTCTCATCCTCGATGCTGCCATATTGGTCACTCATATTTGGTACATTGCCCTTTCCTTCTAATTATTAAGTAAGATTGTTTTTGCCTTTACACTACTTCTGTACAATTACACTGCCTAGAATGAGCTCTGGTGGCATAGTGCCTAAGGCATTTGTCTGCTAACCACAAGATTAGTGGTTCAAACCCACCAGCCACTCTGTAGAAGGAAGACAGGGCAATCTATTTCTGTAAACATTTACTGCCTTGGAAACCCAGTGGGGGTCACTATGAGTCTGAATCAACTTGATTGCAGTGGGTTTGGTGTAGAATGTTCTCTTTTATTTAGCCCTCAATTTAAATGCCCCCTCCTCAAGCCTTTCCAGCCACTTAAAGTAATTGCTAAATTACTGTCACATAATCCAGTTTTAATTCTTTGCATCAAACTTACTACTAACTTATACTTCTAAAATTTATTTTCTGCTGCCTCTAAAATGAACATTCCATGAGGGCAGAGTGTGTCTGATTTAATGGCCACTGTATCCCCAGCATCTGTAATAGTGCCAAGAATACAGTAGATACTTACTATGCTGGGTAGGATTCCAAGATGGCCTACAATTTTCCCACCCACTGCTGCACATACCCTATGTAATTTCTCTACCCTTGTGTTTATGGGGCCAGTGAATATATCATAGTCACTCCCTTGATGATGATTATTGTTATGTGCCATCGAGTTGAGCCCGACTCATACCGACCCCTCCTTGGGTTTCCGAGGCGGTATCACTACGGAAGTAGGTTGCCCAACCTTCCTTCCAAGGAGTGGCTGGTGGGTTTGAACCACTAGCCTTCTGGTTAGCAGTCAAATGCCATCTTATATGACAAGTGATGGAATAGTCACTCCTATGAGTGACTATAACATTATATATGACTTAAATTGACTTGAGAGAGATTGTTCTGTTGGCCTTGAAGAGGAAGCTGGCACGTTATGAAAAGGCTTAAGAGGGATCTCTGGGAAAAACCCAAGAGGAGCCTCTGAACCGAGAACAGTCTTGTGCTGGCAGCCAGTAATAAAATGAGGACTGCAGTCCTACAGTAGCAAAGAACTCAATTCTGCCAGCAATCAGTAAATTTTTGAAAAGGATCTTGAGCTTCAGATGAGGTTGCATCCTTGACGACACCTGGATTTCAGCCTGGCAAAATGGAGCTCTCGTGGCGTAGTGCCTAAGGCATTGACTGCTAACCAGAAGGCTGGCAGTTCAAACCCACCAGCCACTCCTCAGAAGGAAGATTGGGCAATCTACTTCTGTAGTGATACTGCCTCGGAAACCCAAGGAGGGGTAGCCATGAGTTGGATCTGACTCGATGGCAGTGAGTTTGGTTTTTGGGGGGTTTAAAAAAAAAATGAGCATGCAGATAACCCAGACAACTGACCCATGGAAACTAGGAAATAATAAATTTGTGGTGTTTTAAGTATCTAAATTTGTAATTTGTTGTGCAGCATTAGAAAACTAATACATTGAATGAACAAAAAAACACTTTTTGCTGCTGCCTTCATAGGGGTAGAGTGCCTGAAAATCTTCTGCCTTCTCATTGCATATTAGGACATCCAGAGGAAAAATGTGCCTCTTTCATTCACTATTCATTCATTTAGTTAGTTTAATCTTTCCACAATTTTTTATTTGAAAATTTTTGTGCCAACAGGTTACAAGTTCACTTAGAATTTGTCACATTTGCTTTTCATATATGCTTTTTTCTGAGTTATTACATGTAGTTATCTAACATTCACCCCCAGATACTTCAACATGTATCACCACATTACCACATCTAAGTTCGGTAATGTCACTTCCTGTTAGGTCACATTGGGAGACAAATAATTGTTCATCCCATTATTGATGCCAAGTTTGAAGTTCTTGGTGGTGGTGGTGATGGTGGTTAGCTGCCATCAAGTCATCTCTGACCCATAGCGACCCCATGTACAACAGAACAAAATACTGCCCAGTCCTGTGCCAGCCTCACAATCCTTGCTATATCTGAGCCCATCATTGCAGCCATTATGTCAGTCCATCTCATTAAGGGTCTTCCCCTTTTTTGTTGTCTTTCCACTTTACCAAGCATGATATCCTTCTCCAGGATATGGTCCCTCCTGAAAACGTCCAAAGTACGTGAGACGAAGTCTGGCCATTTTCATTTCCAAGGAGCATTCCGGCTGCACTTCTTCCAGGAGAGATGGTGTTAGTTCTTCTGGCAGTCCAGTATTCTTCACCAACACCACAACTCAAAAGCATCAATTCTTCTTCAGTCTTCCTTTTTCATTGTCCAGCTTTCACATGGATATTAGGCGATTGAAAATACCATGGCTTGGGTTAGGTGCACCTTAGTCTTCAAGAGACATCTTTGCTCTTCAGCACTTTAAAGAGGTCTTTTGCAGCAGTTTTCCCAGTGCAATACATTGTCTGATTTCTTGACTGCTGCTTCCGTTGATGTTGATTATGGAACCAAGTAATATGAAATCTTTGACAGCTTCAATATTTTCTCCATTTATCATGATGCTGCTTATTGGTCCAGTTGTGAGGATTTTAGTTTTCATTATGTTGAGGTGTAATCCATACTGCAGACTATAGTTTTAATAGATGTGACATTTGTGACAAGAATTTTGGTCAGAGCTCTGGTTCTTGGTTAAGGAGTGTATACTAGATCTCTCCAAGGTGAAAGCACCTTTTCCCCTTTGTAAAATTTTCCTCTGAAATGGTTTTAGCATCCATGATGATTCTTGCCTTGAATCAGTTACTACTTTGGTAGTTGCAAAATGATATTTCCCATTTCTTCTACATTTTCTAGTCTTCTGTTAAAAAAGAAAGAAAGAAAGAAAGAACTTTCCTTGTAACTCCCTCCCTATTTTGTTTTGAGTATCACTGTGGATTTATGGATTCTTAATTTGGTGTGTTATAATCCATTACCATTGTTATTTCTGATGCTCAACTTGTGTGAAACATGGCCAACAGGAATCCTTTCAGGCCAGCTTCTGCATCGTTTTGATATGTCCCTACAAGCAATTGAGCACTTAGTTGCTTTCTAGCACAATGAAGGTTTACATTCCTTTGTACTTTACCTGCCCCAGGCCTGGAATTAACCATTTCTCAAAGTATCCTAGTTTCTTTTAGTGGGGAATAGACTTAGAAACCAAGATCTGAGTTCTAGGTTTACTTACTGTGATTGGACTGTGGTCACTTCCAGGCCCTTTTACTACTACCAATAAACACTGCAAAGGGATCCTTAAACGTTTCTGTTGTGAAGTGCAGTCGAGTTGTTTTTGACTCATAGCAACCCCACGTGACAGGAGAGCTGCCCTATCATAGGGTTTTCTTGGCTGTGATCTTTACAAGAGCTGATTGTCAGGTCTTACTCCTGTGGAGCCCCTAAGTGAGGTCAGCCACTAGGCAGGTTCCAACCATTAAGCACTTAACCATTTTCACCACTAACCCAAAAAAAAAAAAAAACAAACTCACTGCCATTGAGTCGGAGCCAACTCATAGCGACGCCTCCTTGGGTTTCCGAGGCAGTGTCACTACAGAAGTAGATTGTCCAATCTTCCTTCCGGGGAGTGGCTGGTGGGTTTGAACCACCAGCCTTCTGGTTAGCAGTCAAGTGCCTTAGGCACTATGCCACTAGAGCTCATAACTAGAGGGTAGACACACATTAACTTAATTAAAATTAAAATTAATTAAAAATTAGCAATTTTTAAAAAGGGGGGAAGAAAGAAGAAAGTTCAAATGTCAAATGCAGATACTGCGAGGGAAAAATACTTTAAATAACAGTTTTTCTGTTTTATCTAGACCACTTTTTGACCGAGATCAGTAGTATGGGTGTTTTGTAAAAGGGGGAAGCTAGAAGGGTGCTCAAAAAAAAGAGTGGCAAATATGCCAACAGCAGACTTCTCCTAAAATACTCATCCATTGTGGGCCAATACTGTTTCTGTGTGTCTTCCAGGATCAGAAGAGAAATCAGTGTCCAAGTACAACTCTTTCCTTTTTGCTATCGCTTTATCTGTGTGTTACTTGTGTATCACTCTTGGAAAATCACTAAACTCTCTATGCCTAGCTTTCTCTTATGAAGAACAAAGTTATGGGTTAAACGAACTGTGGAAGAGTAAAGACAGTGATTAGAGCACCTGGAGATTTCTGGTTTTAGTTATTGACAAAATAGCATGTAAGGGTGGGGGGATAGCTCCAGGAACTGAAGTTTTAAAAAGTTTAACTTTTTGCTTCTCTTAAGTCAGAGACTAATACTGTTCCTTCTTCCAAGTCTGTCTTTCTGGAAGCTCCACTGAAACCTAGCCACCATGGCTGACCCTGCTGGTGGAATACACAGGAATCAGATCAACCACATCTGTGGAAAGTGGTGATGGAGATGCTCAATATCTTGAACTGATAAAAGGCCAGGAGCTGACTATGAAACAGACCATCAACTGCTCATATGCAAGTTCAAGTTGAAGCTGAAGAAAATTAAAACAAGTCCACAAGAGCTAAAATATGACCTTGATTAAATCCCATCTGAATTTAGAGACCATCTAAAGAATAGATTTGACACATTGAACATCAGTGACAGAAAACCAGATGAATTGTGGGCTGACATCAAGAACATCGTATTTGAAGAAAACAAAAAGTCATTTAAAAAAAAAAAAAAACAGGAAGGGAAGAAAAAACAAAATGGCTATCAGAAGAAACTATGAAATTAGCTCTTGAACAGAGAGTAGCTAGAGCAAATGAAAGAAATGACAAGTTAAAAGAACTGAACAGAAGATTTCAAAGAGGACCTCGAGAAAAAAAGTCAATTATTATAGGGAAATGTGCAAAGACCTGGAGTTAGGAAACCAAAAGGGAAGAACATGCTTGGCATTTCTCAAGTTAAAAGAACTGAAGGAAAAATTCAAGCCTTGAGTTGCAATACTGAAAGATTCTATGGGCAAAATATTGACTGATGCAAGAAGCATCAAGAAAAGATGAAAGGAATATACAGAGTTACTGTACCAAAAAGAATTGGTTTATGTTCATCCATTTCCAAAAAAAAAAAAAAACCAGAACAAAACAAACTCACTGTCATTGAGTCAGATCTGACTCATAGCAATCCCTCCTTGGGTTTCTGAGGCAGCATCACTACAGAAGTAGATTGCCCAGTCTTCTGAGGAGTGGCTAGTGGGTTTGAACTGCCAGCCTTCTGCTTAGCAGTCAAATGTCTTAGGCAGTATGCCACCAGAGCCCCCTTATCCATTTCAGGAGGTGGCATGTGATCAAGAACCAATGGTATTAAAGAAGTAGAAGCTTCACTGAAGGAATTGGTGAAAAACAAGGCTCTGGGAATTGACAGAATACTCACTGAGATGTTTCAACAAACATTTGCCACACTGGAGGTACTTATTCGTCTATGCCAAGAATTTGGAAGACAGCTACCTGGCCAACTGACTGGAAGAGATTCATATTTGTACCCATTCTAAAGAAAGGTGATCCCACAGACTGTGGAAATTATCAAGTAATATCATTAATATCACATGCAAGTAAAATCTTGCTGAACTTAATTCAAAAATGGTTGCAGCAGTATATTGACAGGGAACTTCCAGAAATGCTAGCTGAATTCAAAAGAGGGCGTGGAACAAGGGATATCATTGCTGATGTCAGATGGATCTTGGCTGAAAGCAAATACCAGAAAGGTGTTTACTTGTGTTTTATTGACTATGCAAAATCATTCAACTGTGTGGATCATAACAAATAATGGATAACATTGAGAAGAATGGAAATTCCAGAACATTTAATTATGTTCATGAGGGACCCATACATAGACCAGGAAGCTGTTGTTTGAACAAAACGAGGGGGTACTGCACAGTTTGAAATCAGGGGAGTGCATCAGGGTTGTATCCTTTCACCATATTTATTCAGTCTGTTTGCTGAACAAATAATCTGAGAAGCTGGACTATATGAAGAAGAATCCGGCCTCAAGATTGTGGAAAGAATCGTTAACAACCTGCAATATTCGTAAGACACAACTTTCCTTGCTGAAAGTAAAGATGACTTGAAGCACTTACTGATGAAGATCAAAGAGTACAGTCTTCAGTGTGGATTACACCTCAACAGAAAATGAAAATCCTCACAACTGGACCAATAAGCAGCATCATGATAAATGAGGAAAAGATTGAAGTTCTGAAGGATTTCATATTACTTGGTTCCACAGTCAATACCAATGGAACCAGCTGTCAGGAAATCAAACGACATATTACACTGGACAAATATGCTGCAAAAACCTTTTTAAAGTGCTGAAGAGCAAAGATGTCTCTTTGAAAACTAAGATCCGCCTACTCAAGCATGGTGTTTTCAGTCACCTCATATGCATGTGAAAGCTGGACAATGAATAAGGAAGACCGAAGAAGAATTGATACAGTTGAGTTGTGATGCTGGGAAAGAATGCTGAAAGCACCATGAGCTGCCGGAAGAACTAACAAATTTTTCCTAGAAGAAGTGCAGCCAGAATGCTCCTTGCAAGCGATAATGGCCAGACTTTGTCTCACGTACTTTGGTTATGTTGTCAGAAGGGACCATTCCCTGGAAAAGGATATCATGCTTGGTAAAGTGGAGGATCAACGAAAAAGGGGAAGGCCCTCAATGAGATGGATTGACCCAGTGGCTGCAACAGTGGTCTCAGGTATAGCAAGGATTATGAGGCTGGCACAGGAGTGGGCATTGTTTCGTTCTCTTGTACATAGTGTCACTTTGAGTTGGAGCTGACTCAACAGCACCTGACAACAATATGATCCACACAGTCAAATGGCTTTAGGTAGTCAATAAAAGACAGGTAAACACTTTTCTGGTGTGCTCTGCTTTCAGTCAAGGTCCATCCAACATCAGCAATCATCCTATGTGCCCTTCTAAATCCATCTTGAAACTTTTGGCAATTCCCTGTCAAAGTACAGCTATAGTTGTTTTTGAATTATCTTCAGAACTTTGTAGAGTGTGGTATTAGTGTTATTATTCAATAATTTCTGTATTCTATTTGATCACCTTTCTTTGGAATGGGCATGATTATGGATCTCTTCTAGTTGGTTGGTCAGGTGGTTGTCTTCCAGATTCCTTAACATAGATGAGAGAGTGCTTCCAGTGGTGTTCGAACTTCTTCCTTCAGAATCGGTGGTTCTTGATTACCTTCTGAAATGATTGAAGATCAACAAATTCTTTTTTTTTTTTTTTAATTCTCTTTCATATTTTTAAAACTTTTTATTGTAATTTGGGTGAAAGTTTACAGAACAAATTGGTTTTCCATTCAACAATTCATATATATTTTCTTTTTGTGACGATTATTGCAATCCCCACAGTGTAACAGCATTCTTTCTCCTTCTTCCCTATGTTTACTGTTTCCATTCATCTTTCTTTCCTGTCCCTTTCTACCTTCTGAGCTTTATCTCTGGGCAAATGTTAACCTTTTGATTTCATATGGTTGATTTTTCTAAGGAGTGAGTACCTCCCTAGTGTTATTGTTCACCTTATAGGCCTGTCTTATCCATTAGCTGAAAATTGAGCCACAGGAGTGAGTTCAGTTCCAAGCTTGAAGGGTGTCTAAAGGCTATTGTCTCAGCGGTTCCACCTGCCTCTATCAGACCAGTGAGCCTGGTCTTTTTTATGATTTTGAATTTTGGTTCACATTTTTCTCCCACTCTCGCCAGGACTTCCTATTGTGATCCCTTTCAGAGCAGTCAGCAGTGGTAGCTGGGCACCATCTAGTTCTTCTGGTCTCAGGGTTGTGGAACCTGGTATGCACATTGTCCTTTGGTCCTTTGGACTAATAGTTTTTTGCATCCTTGATTTTATTCACTCTTCTTAGTTCTGTACAAGAAGAGACCAAAAGTTGCATCTCAGATAGCTGCTCAAAAGTTTTAAGACCCCAATTGGTACTCACCAAAGAAACGTACAACATTGTTTTTGTGGACTATGTTATGCCAGTTGATCTTAGTGGCTAAGAAATTTCCATAAATTTACCCCTTGTATGCTCTACTATATTCATGGATATATTTGCCGCACATATAAATATATAGAGAGAAATACAGAAATATTCTCTGTCAAATCTAAATATATTTGTGGGTGTGCTCCCAATTGCTTTCCCACCTCTATTCAACTTGAATGTCTATCTATATATCCACTCATAGATTATTGCTGTTACTGTTATTGCAGGATTGTGTATGTAATAGTATTTACTTTGTTGCCTTAGCTCTTGATAAACTCCTCCCAATGTCTTCCTTTGTCTTGATTATTTTATGCTGACCTCTACCGTACTGAATATTGCCTTTTCCTTCACCCAAGTTAATTCATGTCTGCTCTCTAATTAGTGATTTACCTACTCTTCTCCTCCCATCCCTGGTAACTTTCAAAGAATGCTTCTTTCTGTGTGTAAACCTTTTCCTGACTTTTTACAATAGTGTCTTGTACAATATTTGTCTTTTTGTAATTATTTCATTCAGCATAATGTCCTCTAAACTCAAACCAAACTCATTGCTGTCAAGTCAGATCCAACTCATAGAGACTGCCTCCTTGGGTTTCCGAGGTGGTATCACTACAGAAGTAGATTGCCCAACCTTCTTTCCAAGGAGTGGCTGGTGAGTTTGAACCTCCAGCCTTCTGGTTAGCAGTCAAACACCTTAGGCACTATGCCACCAGAGCTCCTATCATGTCCTCTAGGTTCATCCATATTATGAGGTATTTCACAGATTCATCTTTATTCTTTAAAGTTGTGTAGTATTGCATTGGGTATATGTACCAGAGTTTGTTTATCCATTCATCTATTGATGGGCACATAAGTTGTTTCCATCTTTTTGCCAGTGTAAATAACCCTGTGATGAATATGGGTGTGCATATATCTATTTATGTCCCTGCTCTTATTTCTGTAGGATATATACCTAGTAGTAGGATTGCTGGATCATACAGTATTTCTATTTCCAGTTTTTTAAAGATGCACCATACTGTTTTCCACACTGTTTATACCATTTTACAGTCCCACCAGCAGTGTATTAGGGTTCCAGTCTCTCCACATCTTTGCCAGCATTTGTTGTTTTCTGTTTTTTGAGTTTTGCTGTTAA
Organism: Orycteropus afer afer; assembly: GCF_000298275.1. NCBI lineage: Eukaryota > Metazoa > Chordata > Mammalia > Tubulidentata > Orycteropodidae > Orycteropus > Orycteropus afer. The sequence goes on along the minus strand of NW_006921842.1, from coordinate 4,799,519 downwards.
TGTAGGGGTGAAATGATGTCTCATCATTTGAATTGCATCTCTCAAATGATTAATGATGGCGAATATGTTTTCATGTGTTTGTTAGCTACCTGAATGTCTTCTTTGGTGAAGTGTTCATATCCTCTGCCCATTTTTTAATTGGATTGTTTATCTTTTTGTTGTTGAAGTATTGAAGTTTTCTATAAAGTTTAAAGATTAGTCCTTTGTCCAGTAGTCATTGCCAAATTTTTTTTCCCACTCTATAGGCGCTCTTTTTATTCTTTGATGAAGTCTTTGAATGCACATAAATGTTTAATTTTTAGGAGGTCCCAGTTGTTGAATTTATCTTCTGTTGTTTGTGCATTTTTAGTTACGTTTGATGGTGTACTTATGCCATGTATTAGGGCCCCTAATTTTGGACCTATTTTTCTTTTCATAATCTTTATAGTTTTAGGTTTTACATTTAGGTCTTTGATTCATCTTGAGTTCTTGTCATGGATTGAATTGTGTCCCCTCAAAATTTGTGTCAGCCTGGCTGGGACATGATTCTCGGTGGTTTAGCTGTTATGTAATGATGAAATAGGGTAAATATGTACTGATCACACATGATGTGATCTGATATGATAAGCCAGTCAGGTGTAAGAGGATTAAGGGTAGGATGTGACACCTTTAGCCCCATCACAGACCTGATCTTATATAAGGGGTGCTTCCCTGAGGTATGGCCTGCACCACCTTTTATCTTACAAGAGATAAAAGGTAAAATAGAGGGTCAGTGAAAAAGAGGAAGACCCTCAACAAGATGAATTGACACTGTGGCTACAATTATGGGCTCAAGTATAGCAAGGATTGTGAGGATGGTGCAGGACTGGGAGGTGTCATTATGTTGTACATAGGGTGGCTATGAGTCAGAGCCAACTCTTCAGCACCTAACAACAACAGCAGTTTACAGATGGAGCTATGCTGGGTTTCTCTGCAAGTCCTCTCTTTCTCCTTCATTTTCACTGTGGAGTTGATATTCTGGGATACACTGAAATTATAGACAGCTCTCCTCTCTGCTCGGTATCCCTTTGAAAGGATACTACCTTCAAGAAGGCATCTCTGTTCTTTTCCCTCTTTCTCCTTAGGCTTTGCCCTAAGGCAGGAAGGGGTAAGAACTCCTTTCCCATACCTAAGCACTCTCTCAGGAGCTCTGGTAGCATAGTGCCTAAGGCACTTGACTGCTCACCAGAAGGCTGGTGGTTCAAACCCACCAGCCACTCCTCGGAAGGAAGGTTGGGCAATCCTACTTCAGTAGTGATACTGCCTCGGAAACCCAAGGAGGGGTCACTATGAGTCGGGCCGACTCAATGGCAAACAACAAAGCACTCTCTCCAGCTGATTGAAATTTGATCTCATTTTTGAGAAGAATGGTCCTTATCCATCACCTTACATTCCCACTAACTTTGTTTATTTTAATTTATGTTAAAAACTTTTGGATCTTGGTGTTCAACGACACAATTTTGGAACTAAACAAAAATTCCTCTCTGAAAAAGTGTAGCTCTCACAAATCAAAACTACTTTGTATCTTAAAGCTGTTATCCTAGCTGTCAGTTTCAAGGACAATTTGGGGAACTCAAACCCAAGAATTTATTTCTTTATATTCATCTCTATTTGTCATTTCACACCCCTTCCATACCCTAACCCTACCCTCGCCACTGCCCTTCTCCCAGGACTGTGCTTTAGCTCACTGTCTCTGCTACCTGAGTTTTATTAGGAATTATACAGGGTTAGAAAATTTACCATACTTGGAAACTAACAAGCTAGCCTCTCACTCTTTTATAGTTGCTGGCAGAAGCCATGAGGATCTTGGGTCGGAAGCATAGGACTTTATTACTCATGACAAAAGCAATAATCAGAGTGTCAACTTGATGTTTACTTGCATCAATTCCCCGTGCTTCCCAAGTCCCTCAGGAATAACACAGGTGGTGGTGGATGCTGCATGTTGTACTAGGGTTTGAAGTCATCGACAAAAGACACAAATTGCATGCTTGGACAGTACATGGGACAACACTTTACTCACTTAGAGAAGAGACAGAATGAAATCAGCTCTAGTTATGGGCACAGGTCTCCCATGGCCAGCAGGTTGCCTGTTGTGGCTGGTGCAGGCAGGTATCATGCATGCATCCCCTTTGTGCCACAGTCAAGGGAGACCTCATTTCTTCCCTGCCAGGAACAGATATAGAAGTGGGGTTGGCCGGGTGCCATATGGTCCCCACACATGAGCAGGAGAGAGACAGAAGTGTGGCCAGAACCAGGGGAAAGGTTTCTCTGATAAGAAAGTGCTGGGAGAGATAGACCCAGTTTCCAGTCTTCTTATCAGAGAATGTGGCCTGGATGGGAGATGAACACAGCATACACAGTGGGTGAAGAACACTGAATTTGGAGATTTACCACTTTCATGCTAAGCAGAAGCAAGCCTGCTTTTTGGGGAGAGATACTACCTCCTTCCTCAAGGTTACTCATTGCAAAGACTTTGCAAAGCACCTTGTGTTCTTGGCATATCCAAAAAAAACATGCAAGGACACACAGGGTCTATGGCCTATTGCCTCTCCCAACAAATAATGGTCAAAAGTTAATGACTATCAAAAAAAAAAAAAAAAAGAGTAAGAGATAGATAAAATAAGAAACCCCAAAACCAAACCCACTGCCATCAAGTTGATTCTGACTCATAGCAAACCTCACTGGGTTTCCAAGGATATAAATCTTTACAGAACTAGAGTGCCTCATCTTCCTCCCACTAAGCAGCTGGTGGATTTGAACCGCTGACCTTTTTACCCACTATGCAATCGTACCCACTATGCCACCAGAGCTCTGTAGATATAATAATGGCTAACATTTATTCCTGAAAACAACCCTGTGAATTAAGTACACCCACTCATCACTTGCAATCATCACTTATCAACATGATTAGGTTCCAAAGAGCAGGTCATTATGTGTAAATCAGCGTTATGTGAAAATGGATGATGACTACGTCAGGTCTCAAAATGGAGAATGTCTACATCATTATACAACTGCCAAATTACAGCAGAACTGCCAAACCACTGAGCATCATGGCCTAGCCAAATTGACACATAACTTTAACCATCATGATCAGCATTACTTTTGTCTCTCACCTCATCATTCATTACTGCCAGACATATGTCATTAATGCACAAAATAGTCAAACAGTAGATTGTTTACAGTTATCATAAAGGTGAAATGTTGCATAATGAGGTTGTCAATAAGTGAGGAGTTGGTGTACTATTGAAAACTGAGGCATATGGAGAAATATGGCAGATGTCACACAGCTACTAAATGGTGAAATCAGTGTTCCAGCGTACATTGTCTGACTGGAGTCTGCATATTTAACCAACATTTTATTCTCCTTGCTGTTATAATTGCAAAGTTCACTACATAGCAGAAAAAGAAATCAACATGATACAACCAGAATAATTCCTTAAGTCTCAACATATTTATAATTTTAATATTTTTAGCTTATTAAAACTAGATACATAAATAAAGGCTTCTAATATACCACCAAATAGATGCATCAACACAACTGTTCTTTTAACCATCTTCTATTCATTACTTCATTTAAGAGATTTCATAATTTTCATTCTTCTAAATACTGTAATACTCTTTTTGCCAATATATTTTCTCATATTTTTAATTATTTCCTTGGGACAGGTACTCAGAAGCAATACTTGATAATACTCAGTGAAATACCATAAACGTGGATGTTCCTTATGGGCTTTGGCATGCTTCTGCTTGAAATATAAGCTTCTCAAGGACAAGCCTTCTGTTTACTTTTTTTATATGTACTTCTCAGGTATAGAGAAAAAGAAAAACAATGATTGGAATTTACTTTCTGCTAAGCATTGTGCTTGGACCCTTCAATATTATCTTATTTAACCCTGTTTCCTTGGAATTGTACTTAAGGGCCACGTCTGAAGGCACAGTATCTCAATGCCCAAATTCCAAATTAAATGAGTGACCTGTAGTTGGTTCAGCCACATCTCTGCAGGGATTATAAGAGAGACAGGTCAAATATGACTGTATTGCTAACAACTTCTACTTCCTGTCAGTAATAAAAAGGACTGATGTAGGAAGAGGATGTAAGGAAAGGCTATCCCTCCCTATTCCATGTTAAGGTAAATGTGTGCTCTGCCTCTCACAAAGTCAAGTGAAAGGGTCTCCAATAAATCACTCAATTGTGGATGCTTCTAAGAAGGAAGGACTGGTAATTCACTCCTTGGATGTATTTTTGCCTGGCTTCAGAACTTGATGGCTCACCTAAGTGCCACTCTACAGAAGAGAATCCATGGAAGAGTATCCTGGGAGCTTAGGTGGATGCCTCGTTATCCCTTTGATGCTCCTCTTCTACTTTGGAGAACAAGAAGGGAGTGATGTATATGTGCCCCCTGACATTTAGGAGCATAGTTGAACAAAGCCAACCTCTTGCTGATAGTTCAGAGCGTTTGTTCTTAAACTTTAGCATGAAAATTTCCTCAGGGCTTGTTAAAATACAAATGGCTAAGACCCACCTCTAGTTTCTTATTCAATAGCTCAGACCCAAGAGATTACAGTCCCAGGTGATTCTGCTGGTCCAGTGTAACACTTTGAGAACCATTGGTTGAATAAGCAGCCCAAACCAGAAGGAGTTCAAAATCATTTTGATGTCCTGGGCCTGGAAAGAATATAGGACAAAAGAAGCAAAAACAATCTTACCAGATTCTCTTTGCCCACAGAAGAGTAAGAAAGAGAACCCACTGTTTTTTATTGTCTTCATACGAAACTCACAGAGGTTAGACAATTTTAAAGGCGCAGGGCTACCTTTAAAATTGAAGCCATTAGGATATGTGGTATGTACAGTTCTAAGATGATTCACCATGATCTCTGTCTCTGACTTTATGTCTTATTTAATCCCTGTCCTTTAATTGTGGACAGAACCTGTGATTTGCCTTTAGCCAAAAAACAAAAAGTCCCATTGCCATCAAGCCAACAGAGGAGAACTGCCTTATAGGGTTTCCAAGATTGTAAACCTCTACGGAAGCAGATTGCCTTATCTTTCTCCTGCAGAGCAGTTGGTAGTTTCAAACTGCCAACTGCTGCATCTGGCAAAACCACACAGGTCACGAAATGAAACCACATGAAAGAATTAATGGTTTTTTAAAAGGAATGGGGGGCCAGGCGGATGCCCTGCATATTCTGCGAGAGCGACACCTGATGCCTTTGTTCTACTTTATATGTTTATACATGATTACATCATCACTCTTGGAAGTCATACAATCAGCTTATTCTCTACAAAGTTACAGTTTTACTCCTCTACTCACTCAAGGACAACAGGTGGTCATTGAAACTATCACAAAATCCTCCTCAGGAATAAGGAGTGTAAAATGATAAATGTTTACTAGGACACAGTGACCCAAAGTATGAAACATCCCAATAAGATAAAAACATGGACTACTGGAATAACATCTATTTTTAATACTTGATGTTTTGCCAAGTAAGCATTTAACCGTGAGAGAGACTTTGCCTTCTCCTGTTGCTGTTGGACATGTGCTTTGCACTCATGTCCTTTGATGATTCCTCTCTTGGTCTCAACAGCCAACCTTTTGGTTAACAGCCCAATGCTTTAACCACAACAACCAAAGCTCCTTTTTAGCCAATAGAACATAGCAAAAAGGAAGGGATTCTGCAGATGTAATTAAAGTCAGTAATCAGTTCCACTCAAGAGCTCTAGTGGTGTAATATCTAAGACATTTGACAGCTAGCCAGATAGTTGGCAGTTCAAACACACTGGCCACTCTACAGAAAGAAGACTGGGCCATCTACTTCCATAAAGATTTACCACCTCGGAAACACAAAGGGGGTCGCTATGAGTCAGAATCAACTGTATGGTGTGAGTTTGGTTTTTGGAAACCTGACTAAATCAGATGATCCCTACAAAAGAGGGCCTAATTCCTTCCTGAAATGAGAGACTGCTAGTAGCTACTGGCTCTGCCTTTTCTCCCTTCTCCCTGTATTTTCCCTCTTGACTGCTGCCTGTGGACAGGCTTCTGCTTCTGCCCATGGGGTTCCAGTCTGCTCATAATTGTCCCTTTTTGACTGGTGCCTTATAGACTTTGAAATTGCTTAGCCAGTTCCCACAATTGTGTAAGCCAGTGTGTAATAAATCTATGTATTGATCTGTCATTTGTCATCTCTCTGTCTATCTAGTCACCTACTGGGTCTGCATCTCTGGTTATACCCTGACTAAAACAGAATGCTACTGTGCTAGTAACTGAAAGTAATTCAAAATTATATAATTTAGTCAAAAGTTTGTTAAGGTCATGACCATGGTCACAGGAGACATCCAGCTTAATAGCCATAACGTACTACATACAACATTATACTACATCCCACTTTGGTGAGTAGCGACTGGGATCTTAAAAGCTTGCAAGCAGCCATCTAGATGCAATGATGTGTCTCTCCTCATCCAGAGCAAAGAATGAAGAAAACCAAAGACACATGGAAACAGTTGGTCCAAAGGACTAGTAGACCATGTGATCCTCAGCCTATATGACCATGAGATAAGAACTAGATGGTGCCTGGCTACCACTGTCAACCACTCAGAGGGGGGATCGATGCAGGAGATCTTGGATAGAGTGAGAGAATAATATGGAACAAAACTCAAAATCATTGAAGAAAAAAAAAAAAAAAAAGACCAAGTTTGCTGGTCTGAGCCTGGTGAGACTCCTGAGACTATAGCCCCAGTTACCCTTCAGGTCTGGAACTGAACTCATTCCTGTGGCTTCCAGCCAAACAACAGACAGGCATATGGGGTGAACATTTACATCAGGTAGATACACTCCTTGGAGCAAGAATCGTGGGAGAACAGTGGGGCAGTGTTCATACAGGGAGACAGCTCGGGGCAGGAATGCATAGGAAAGAAGGACACAGGGAAGAGGTAACTATGGGGAGGAAGTGAGAAAAGAGCTGTGGGAAATTACAGTCAATATCATGAAACAAAATGTGTATGCACTGATGTATGGAAAATGAATTTGTAAATTTTCACCCAAATCACAATAAAAATTGAAAAAAAAAAAAAAAAAGGTTTGTTAAAGTCCTACAACCCAATCAAAAAGAGAAATCTGACAATACAAATTATTGTATGTTTCATGTTTCATGTTTCATGTTTATATCTCAATGCATTGAGACACCTCAATAGACATGGATATATATATATAATATGATACTGATGTACAAGCTATTTGACTTTAGCCTTATGGCATAAATATTTAGATAATGCTAAAGAATGTATTGACTTCCTATTTTAAGTATTTCAGTTTTGTTGGTGTGCAGACTTAAGCTATAGGTACTCATGCTAAATTAATAAAGTCATACTATCATGTCCAAATTCATTCCAGTTCTCCAGTGCTTTGAAAATTAAAATAAACTTGCACCGTCAAATTTTTTCCACTTCTTCTATCTCTCCTTACGGTGTTTTTAATATGTTTCAGGCATTGGCAGAGATTGGTTAATTAAAGCAATTAAATGAATGGTCTTTTAATCAGCACAGGTTTTAGAAATAATTATGTTAATTGTAATCCTACAGGGCTAAGTATGAGATTCACTTTAGTAAAAGAGAAGTTCCTCTCCATTAATTGGTCACCAAGAGCACTTAAGAAGAAAACATTCTTTCTGTCATAATGTGCCCCTGGCAACAATTGTTGCATCAGAAAAGAACAAATCTTAAACTACACTTAAACAAAAACCTATGTGTTGAATTATTTCATGATCCAATAAATGAATATTCCCACTGGATTTCATAATTAAGCTAATTCAACAGAGAGTGATTACAAGTACTTCTTATTCCAAATTAATTAAATTGTTTTCCTGTTTGCCTGTCTCAGCCAGAGTTATCTGCCAAAAAAAAAAAAAAAAAAAAAATCTGGTTTTATTTTTAGATTAAAATTTCCTCCTCTTAGCATATTTATTATTTGTAAAATGATTAGCTATGGCAATTGTTTTGAGGTGAGGAAGTTAAATGAACAAGGTAGAAATTCTGGGTGAGATCCCTCCTTTTAAAGTTAAAACACCATGGAAATTTTAAATTTAATCAAAACAGTGGAGCCATTTTTTCAAAATAATTAAAACAGAATCAGAATTTTCAATTCCAGCATTTCCGAGAATAGTGGATTTATGTACATCTTTCTCCAAATCCCTGTATGGTATTAGATCTTGAAGGCCATAATTCTTTCAACAGACCCACAATGCTGAGTCCATAGGCTATTTCAAAGGCTTTTACATAGGCCAAAGAATCTGGTGGTGTAATGCCTAAGGCATTTGACTGCTAACCAGAAGGTTGGCAGTTTAAACCCACCAGCCACTCCTCAGAAGGAAGACGGGGCAATCTACTTCCATAAACTGCCTTGGAAACTCAGTGGGGGTCGTTATGAGCCAGAATCAACTCAATGGCAGTAGGTTTACATAATACACTTACTTGTATGTGGAATGTTAGACAGGGATAGGTCAAAAATTGTTTATATACACCTATTTCAAATAAAGGAGCTCTAGTAGCATAGTGCCTAAGGCACTTGACCGCTAACCAGAGGGCTGGCGGTTCAAAACCACCAGCCACTCCTCGGAAGGAAGATGAGGCAATCTACTTCCGTAGTGATACTGCCTCGTAAACCCAAGGAGGGGTCGCTTTGATTCGCGTCCGATTGGAGGGCACATAATAATAACAACATTTCAAACAAAGGAGCATCGGTAGCGTAGTGCCTAAGGCACTTAACTGCTAACCAGAAGGCTAGCAGTTCAAACCCCACCAGCCACTCCTCAGAAGGAAGGCTGGGCAATCTACTTCCATAGTGATGCTGCCTCAGAAACCCAAGGAGGGGTTGCTATGAGTCGGATCCAACTCCATGGCAGTGGGTTTGGTTTTATTTCAAACAAATGGTAGCTGGTAAGAGAGAAGATACTATGAGAAGGAAGAGAAGGAAAAGATATAAAGAAACAAAATTCTTTTTTGACTATAGCCAAGCTGAGAACACCCCTGGGGAGAAACCCAGTACCAACCACTCACCCCAGGCTTTCAGGTCTTTGCCCTTCTTGATCTGCCCCAGGAACTCTTCCAACTGCTGTTCCTGCATGGGGTGCCTGTTTCTCTACTATCTCAAGGGTCATCAATGTCAGGAAGTTGAAAAAGCAGCTCTTGATAGCTTCTCACTTGTTGTGTTGTTGTTGTTATGTGCCATCGAGTCGGACTCATAGCTTCTCACTAACAGCATAAAACTGAGGATGGGCACTACCTTAGAACTAGTGTTTAAAAAGCAAGATATATAGGAAAATAGAGAGCTCTGGTAGCATAGTGACTAAGGCACTTGACTGCTAACCAGAAGGCTGGCAGTTCAAACCCACCGGCCACTCCTCGGAAGGAAGATGGGGCAATCTACTTCCCTAGTGATACTGCCTTGGAAACCCAAGGAGGGGTCCCTATGAGTAGGGTCCGACTCAACAGCACATAACAACAACAACATAGGAAAATAAAGTTACTTTGTACAATAAAACACCAATGACAAGTAAATAACTGCTGCAGATGTTTGGGCCCTGTATGGAATGCCACTAGTGGTGCATTAAGTGATTGAGATTCTATGTTCAACTACCAGATGACTATCAGTTATAACTTTTCCTTGATTGTATTTGGGGAACACTCTATTATTGATGTATTAAAAGGTGATTTTCTATGTTACTACTTTATATTCTTAGTATGCTACACTTTTTTGTTTTGTCTTCCAGAACTGTCCACTGGGAGCAAATTTTCATGTAAATTCAGAAATAGCCACCATTAACGAAGATAATTTGTTTGGAAAGTGTGCCCTCTAGTGCATGTGCTTCTAATGGTAATAAGAAAATTAAAGGTATAGGGAAAAGAAGGTGAGTTTTAGGAATGAATAGTAACTGTTTTTGAGATTTCAGCTGTAAAACCTTCCTGGGAACAGTACCCCATATATACCAGGCATTCAATAAACATTTGTGGAATGATAATCTGAATTTAAAAATGTAACCATAAATACAAAACAGTATAGATAAAGGTATAGTGTTGGCAGGACAGAATTTTTGACCATGACGGAAAAGAAACACTTCGGAATTTTCAAAAACATGAATATAACAGGATGTGCCCCAAAGTTGAAATTAGGGCTCCCAGCCTAAATAAAATAGCAGGTGCAAGATACCCTACACTTTAAGCAAGCTCCCATAAATTGTGACATGAGGCAATCCTCAACACTCTCCTCCCCAAAGAAGAGCTCAGTGCCACGAAGTGAAAAGGCACTCAGTCATGTCTATGGCTCCATGTGAAAGACAGAGAGTAAGGCTAAAATACTGGGGCTGCTCGGGAGATATGGGATGCCAAGTCAGGCCACACTATTTCCTCGGGTATGATATTGGAGTTTTAAACAAAGTTTTAAGTTTTAAAACTTTTTGCCTTAGAAACTGAACATGTTTGAGAAATTATGATGTCTTCCCAAGTTGTCATTAAAGGAAAGGGTAGTTGTACTTAGTGCAGTTATGGCCCACCTAATAATTGCTGTTGTTGCTAGGTGCTATCGAGTTGGCTCCGACTCATAGCGACCCTGGGTACAACAGAACGAAACACCGCCCGGTCCTGTGCCAGCCTCACGATCCTTGCTATACCTGAGCCCATCGTTGCAGCCACTGTGTCAATCCATCTCCTTGAGGGCCCTCCCCTTTTTCACTGACCCTCTAGTTTACCAAGCATGATATCCTTCTCCAAGGAATGGTCCCTTCTGACAACATGACCAAAGTAGGTGAGACGAAGTCTGGCCATTCTCGCGTCCAAGAAGCATTCCGGCTGCATTTCTTCCAGGACAGATTTGTTAGTTCTTTTAACAGTGTAACCTAGATTCTATTATTATAAACTATACCTTTTGTAGGAGCTCTGGTAGCATAGTGCCTAAGGCACTTGACTGCTCACCAGAAGGCTGGCGGTTCAAACCCACCAGCCACTCCTCAGAAGGAAGGTTGGGCAATCCTACTTCTGTAGTGATACTGCCTCGGAAACCCAAGGAGGGGTCGCTATGAGTCGGGGCGACTTGACGGCAAACAACAACATACCTTTTGTATTATAAACTATACATTACAACAACTTCAATACCATTTCAATGGCTTTTAATTTACCCGAAAACCAGTTGCTGTCGAGTACGCCAGCTCATGGCGACCCCATGTGTGTCAGAGAAGAACTGTGCTCCGCTGGGTTTTCAGTGTCTTGATTTTTCAGGCGTAAATCACCAGGCCTTTCTTCTGAGACACTTCTGAGTGGACTCGACCCTCTTTGCTGAATAGCCAAGTGCACGAACTGTATGCAACACCCAGGGACTCTCTCAATATACAACTTAGTAATACCCCAATCCTAGATTATTTCAGTCATCAAAAAATATATTGAGCATTCCTGCTCCTTCATAGCCTCTCTAAGATTCAGTGTTTTCAGACTTTGTAACTTTTGCTGATATGATGAGTGCCAAATTGTATTAGCCTTTCCTGTAAAGAGCTGGTTTGTTTTAGTGAGAAGTGGGATTTAGAGACTATAACCTAGTGCTAGGTATGCTCAGTACTGTTACCACTTCTAGGCCTAGTCAGTGGGCACAGCAAAGAAATACATATTTTTTAAAAGGTTAAAAACAATGAATTTATATTGATATTTTCTATTCAAATTTAAATTTATAGGGTTTTTACCTACTTACCTAAAAAATACATTTATCTCTTTTCCATTATGCTGAAAATTTTGCTTTTTTACAATATTTACAAAATTTACAAAATATAATTACTTATTTGTCACACTATAAATATTTCTTTTAAAATACCAATATTAATAATAACAGATTACTAAGTAACATTTAATATTTCTTTTCAGCTATGGTTATCCTTAGAATATTTCCTTAAGAGAGTTCAGTAAAAATACCATATTCTAAAGTTACTTTAAATACTTATTTTTATTTATGGTCATGCTACCAACTTGATATACAGCTATTTTGTTATTATTTTATTATCATTATTTCATTTTTATATAAAGAAAGGTCTTAATCATTTGTATTAATTAGAACTATTAAACACAGCAACCAAGCTTTGTTTTCTCCAAACAGAGAAAATTAGAAGACAGACTGTTTAGATAATTTTTTCTAAGTGTACTTTTTAAATCTTAAAGTGGCAAAATAGCCACATATATAATATCATCCAAAATTATTTGCACAGTAAGTTAATTTATAAAAATGATGTGTAATACTCAAACTCACTGCTGTCGAGTTGGATCTGACTCATAGTGACCCCTCCTGAGTTTCCGAGGTGGTATCACTATGGAAGTAGATTGCACAACCTTCCTTCTGAGGAGTGGTTGGTGTGTTTGAACCGCCAGGCTTCTGATTAGCAGTCAAATGCCTTAGGCACTATGCCACCAGAGCACCCAATGATGTATAGTAATAAGGGTAAATTAAAACTTTTTTAGTTATCAAAGTTTTTATTTTTTTACTTAGAGATTATCCAAATATGCAAAAACTGTTCATCGAACCTTTTCTTAGATCCTGAAAATGTAATTAAACTTCTTGACAATACAGTTTTAGCTAACACATTAAGCAACACACTAAACTATGACACAATTTGTTCAATTACATGAATTTTTTAATATCAAAACCCTTTTAAAAGATGTCTGCCAACACAATTTAATTTAGATAAACACTATTTTATATTTTTAAATCTTAAACAATTACAGAAATGTGCTACCTATATAGAAAATTCAGAAAATTTAAATCATGAAAGATTTACCCTTTGTAGACTTACAAACTGCAATGTTGTTTTAGGAATAATTTTACAAAATAAAACTAAAGGGAAGAAATAGAATTGCATTTAAATCAATATTAATGGTCTCATTACAATTTGTCTAATGATTCAACATTTATCAGAAATGTTGCATGAACTATTTTAAATAAAATTGGATTCATAAACCAAATTTTAAAGAAACTTTAAATCATTTTTAAAAGCTCCTCTTCATCTTGGAACCAGAGCCTTTTGTTACATCTTGTAACCATAGTAATAAAAGCTGTTACTGAAATTTGCTTTTTCATGTTTTCTAAAATGTAAACAACAGAGCCTAACATTTCCCCCACCTCAGGCATTTTTAACTATATGGAATAGGTATTTCCAGAATGCATACATAATGACAGAATTATTTTTTCTAGTCAGTTCATCTGTAATATTTCCTAAGTGTGTGTGTATGTAGGCGGGAGAGGGAACAAAAAGGAATAGGGGAAAAAAAAATAGAGGAAGCTGGCTTTAGACAAGTGTGAAATTATTACTACAAAAGGTTACTTATCTTCCCTTTTTCAAGGAGAGTGGAGAAAGGTTAAATGCAGGGGGAAAACATTTTGACATACACACACACATACACACAATAAAGTCATAGTTGTTAAGCATTATCTAAAGTCCATCAGTCAAACATTAAGAGACGATAGCTTTTGAACGTCTTTAGTCATTACTCTTTAAACTCAAGCCACCCCAATGTAGGCAGAATGTGGGAAAAGCAGCTCTCTCCCAAAGCTCCTTTCTCAAGACTGAGAACAATTCCCATAGACAACATACAAGATAAGTTGGTGGACAACCCAACAGAAAATAGGAGATGATGTTGAAGGCTAAATTTTACCAGAGGACACCAAGATATGATCAGAACCACAAAACCCTGGAAGACAATGAAACTGACACTGGAGGGCCAAAGATATCATCAGAATCTTGATTTAGTCCATAACCCATGCAATCAAGGACACAGAGGCCTTGAGCAGTAAGATTCAAGGGGCTTCAGATGTGCACATAATTAGTAAGTAGAGGGTTCCAATCCATGGCAGTGAAGGTCTCACCTCAACTTGGGTAAAACTTTCAAATTGTCCTAGCTCAGTGAGACTAAGACCACTGTGGACAAACCAATAAAATGAGGTTTACTGACCCATTGCAAAAAGGGAGACCACACACCAGAGGAACCATGGGACAACTCACATACTCAAAAAGGAAAGAAAAGTGACCCATAAAATGAATCATCATAGTGTAGGATTTGGGGGAGGGTGGAGTTTGGGTGAAATTTAATGGAGTAACGTTTTGATAAGCTCCCAGAAGAACAGCACTTTGTATAAAAGGGCCAATATCAAGTGAAGGGGGCCCAGTGCTCTGTTTCCTTGGAAAAATTAAGCTTAAGAGAGAGGTATGGAATGTTGTGCCCAGAAACCCTGGAATCTTGGCATCTGGTAAATTGAGACTACGTCTAGGTGTCAGAATATCCTAGGTCATCCAGGGAAGAATGGAATGTTTCATTCTTTCTGATACGGTTTCAAGTAGCAATGTTCCTGTTTATCTGTGATTCTCAATGAGCAAGAAAGCAGTAGTTATTTAAAGAAAGCAGTTGTTAAAATACTTTTTTACCAGTAGTTTGTCCAGGGGAGAAATATTGTTTCCTGTTAACTTTGCAGGTCCCTCTGTCTTTTATTCTAGCCTGATGGAAGGCAAGATAGATTTTTATAGTCTGAGCTAAGTTTTACTTCTTCAAAAACTTTCACTTTGGAAAAGATACTTGATAGTCACGTTTTCACAGTGTCCTGCCAGGGATCCTCCCATTCAGACTCCATGCCAAACCACCACAGTGCTTGCATGTTGGATTCATGAAGAAGGTAGCTGGGGTGACTGACATGAAATTTATGAGAGGAGTCAACAATAAATTCCCTCACCCGGGGTAAGTATTTCTCCCTATGCCTTTTTATAAGGAGCTAGTGCAAACCCACCAGCCACCCTGCGGAAGGAAGATGGGGAAACCTACTTCTGTAAAGATTTACCACCTTGGAAACCCAGTGGGGTCACTGTGAGTCAGAATCAACTCAGTGGCAGTGGGTGTGGTTTTTTTTTTTTTTTTTTAATGCCTTTTCATAGTCTCAGAAAGATTAAATTAGGTGAATGAGCCTTAGTATACAGCCTAAATCCTTATGTAAAACAAAGTCTGCCAGTTTTCCTGCATTCGATGCAAATAATATTTTTGCCTGAATTTTGAATTTTTTTTCATTTCCCTTTGCTCAGTGCTCTTATTAAATCCATACCTCTGTTACAGATACAGAGCTCATTACAGCATAGTGCTTAAAACAATGCTGTTATTCACTGTATTGCTTCTGTTTTGATTAATTATACCTTGCTTTAAGAAGGGCTGCTTATGCACAGGGAGACAGCTCAGGGGGCAGGAGTATATGGAGGGATGGACACTGGGAAGAGGTAACTATGGGGAGGAAGTGGGAGGAGAGCTGTTGCATTGTGGTAAACTGTGGTCAATGACATGAGACAAAGTATATGTGAACTGTTGTATGGAAAGTGAATTTGCTCTGTAAATCTTCACCCAAATCACAATTTAAAAAAAATATATATATACTTTGCTTTAACCACCTATTTGGAGCATATAAGGAGTTCTGGTGGCATAGTGCCTAAGGCATTTGACTGATAACCAGAAGGTTGGCAGTTCAAACCCACCAGCCACTCTGTGGAAGGAAGATGGGGCAATCTATTTCTGTAAAAATTTACCACCTCATTCCCAGTTACCACTGTCAACCATTCAGAGGGGGATCTATGTAGCAGATCCTGGATAGAGAGGGAGAACAATGTGGAACAAAACTCAAAATCATTTGGAAAAAAAGAAAGAGAGGGAGACCAAATTTGCTGGTCTGATAGAGCCTGGTGGAACCACTGAGACTATGGCCCTAGCTGCCCTTCAGGTCTGGAACTGAAGCCCCAGCCAAACAAAAGACAGGCATATGAGTTAAACACCTCAGGGGGCAGGAGTGCATGGAGGAATGGACACAGGGAAGAGGTAACCATCCGGAGGAAGTGGGAGGGGAGCTATTGAATTGGGGTAAAATGTAGTCAATGTCATGAGACGAAGTGTGTGTGAATTGCTGTATGGAAAGTGAATTTGCTCTATAAACTTTCACCCAAATCACAATTGGGAAAAAAATAAAAAAAAAAATTGACCACCTCAGAAACCCAGTGGGGGTTGCTGTGAGTCAGAATCAACTCAATGACAGTGAGTTTGGGTTTTTTCTGAGTTTTAGAGTGTATGGTTGGAAATATTCAGACTCTGGGATAATGATCCACTTCCCCCATCCTATTCCATAGTGAATACAGTTTGTTACTAAATGTCAGGATGGAATAGAGAAAATGTTATTGGAGCAATCAAGTTGCTTTGTTTTGTTTTTGTTTTGCCATTCTCACTGCTACATTTTCCCAAGTCATGAAAATGCTTTGACTAGAAATAGCATAACTTGATTAATGAAGTCTCTACTATGAGTCTCCAAGTCTTGTAAGAGTACCATATTGTCATTATCCTGGATGCAAAGACATATGGTTAGGTTTAATTGCCTCTGAAGTGTGACTCTGATCACTTGATTTCCCACAGTTATGTGATATTGCTAATGATTATTGTATGGTAGTAGAATTCATTTGGTACCCATTTTTCAAGGTCTAGATTCTGACCATTACAGGGTCAAAGTCTGGAATATCCACTTTCATTAATGATATATTCTGACAACATAGCCTGGCTTGGAAAAAATGACCATCTATTGTTTTTAGATATCTCTGATACCTGTTGCTGTCAAGTCAATTCCATAGGGCTGTAATTTTTATGGAAGCAGACTGACATATCTTTCTCCCATGGAGTGGTGGGTGGGTTCTGATACAACAACTATTATTGTTAGAATTTCCATACCTTTAACTGAGGTGATTCCATTCCTCCTCAAAGCCATAGCTTATTCTCTATCTCAAGAAATATCTCACCATGAGACCAGAAGAACTAAATGGTGCCCAGCTACCACTGTCAACCACTTAGAGGGTAATGCAGGAAATCCTGCATAGAGTGAGAGAACAATGTGGAACAAAACTCAAAATCATTTAAAAAAAAATAAAAAAGACCAGGTTTGCTGGTCTGGTAGAGCCTGGTGAGAGCTCTGAGACTATGGCCCCTAGTTACACTTCAGGTTTGGACCTGAACTCACTCCTGTGGCTTTCAGCCAAACAATAGACAGGCTTATAGGGTGAACATTTACGTCAGGTAGATAACACTCCTTAGAGCAATCAAACATGGGAGAACAGAAGGGCAGTGTTTGCACAGGAGACCGCTGGGAGTGGGGGAGCAGGATTGCATGGGAGGGAAGGACACAGGGAAGAGCTGACTATAGGGAGGAAGTACGAAGAGAGCTGTTACATTATAGGGAATGGCAGTCAATGTATTGAGACAAAATGCGTATGAACTGCTGTATAGAAAATGAATTTTCTCTGTAAACTTTCACCCAAATCACAATAAAAATTTTTAAAAAGAGAAATATCTCATAAAATTAGTCATTTCAGATTCCATGGCTAACAAAATGCCTCTTTCAGAATCAGTCCCCTTTGGCGATGCCCAGACCTCTACGACTGCTGCTTGACAAAGCTCCAGCTGTCAAGAGTCTTGGGCGGAAGCCAATTCCACTTTTACTTTCGATTGTATTCTGGTCCATTATCTTAATTGCTACAATAATCTTTATGGTGATCATGCTCCTTCTGGTTCTTCCTAGAGGGTCCAATATGGATTTTCATGTTTCCCGTGAATCAGGATGCCTTCCAGATGTCTCTCTGATTTCCAATTCCAAAAACCCCGGTTTTCCTAGAAATCCCCATGATGAGCCAGAGCTGGAAAGGCCCCTGGGAATCCTAAAGACATTGAGAATTCACAATGGTGGAAAGATCTCATGGCTACTCAAACTCCTACAATGCCAACCCCTGCAACACAACATAGAAAAGGGATTACTCCTGATAGGAAGAAACCTTGGCCTAAGTGACTGCCTCCTACAGTTAAGCCTCCTCCTAATGTAGCTTATAGAATTAATGGTAGACTTTGGTATCCTCCTCGGGGAGGGGAGCCTAAACCTTCCCGATGGCCTGACCTTCCTTTTCCTTATACTGGGGCATACACAGAAGGTAAAAGAACGGTGTGGGTAGATGGAAAAAGAGATCCTTTTAACTCTCTCCCTTTCTTAGAGAGATTAAAACGATCAGGGCCTAGGTGTAAAACTACTGCACAGAGATATACTCTAATCAAGCAATGGAATAGTTACCTTAAGAAACTAAAAGGCCACAAGTATATGTTGATGGACTATGTAGACCCATCTGCACCCCCAGGCTAGTGGTAATTCAGAGAATGGTGCCAACCATAAGGTTGCGTCACACGTTCTGGCCCCATGTTGTTTTCTTCACCCTGACCATTTTTTCATGCCTTGATTAACCTCATTGTCTAGCACATCTTACTCATATAATGTTAATGATAGATAAGTTAGATAAGATAAGATGTAAGTTTAGTTTATAAGTTTAATAATAGTTTTATAAGTTTTGGAAAGTTAATAACCCACAGCCATGAACTGATTCAAGATGTACCCGGAATTGTGGGTTTGTCATTTTGCTTTGTCATTTGTAATCTGCAATATAGTATAAAATAAAGAAGGCCACCTCATTATGTGGGGCACATCTTCATCTTGTGTGAGTGTGTCTCCTTCATCTCGCCGACACCACCTCTCCCTCCTGAGACCCACAGCTGAGGCTGGACCTCGGCACCCCTTTCATTTATGCCCTCAGTATTTATTGGCATGCAATCTATTCTAAGTTCGGTTCAACAAGCTTGGAATGTAGGAGGAAAAAAAAAATAATAAAAGAACAGAAAAAGAGTCTGTTCTCCTAGAGATAAAATTTAAGTACCAGGCAAACTGAAAATAAAAGGAAAAATACATAATGTACAGTAGTAGATCAATGGTAATAAGTTTCAAGAAAATGCATACTAAAGACTTCCAGTTTCCACTCCAGGATGTGGAGGACTGGAAACAGCATGGGCCCAACACTTACTTACAATGCAACAAGCTGGGCAAATTAACTTGAACTTTCAATTTTCTTGAACCCACTGAATTACTGAGATTAGAGAACCAGTATCTGGCAGGAAAAAAAAAAAAGAGTCCTGGTGGTACAATGGTTAAGGCATTCAACTGCTAACCAAAAAGTAGAAAGTTTGATTAGAACTGCTCTGTGGGAGAAGGATAAGTCATTTAATTAGTTAGTCTTTGGTTGAGGCCAAGGAGAATGTTTTAGAGATGAGGAATGGCTTCTATTGAATAATTGAGTATAGAAGATTACAGTGATTAATTTCAGGGACTAGTTAGAGATGTTTTCAGTTATAATTGCATATCCTTCAGGTAGGATCATAAAACATCACCAGTGAATATTCAAACAGCTTTAACCACATCTCTCAGAAATTTGTGAAAACTATCTCAGTGCCAGGACCTCATTTCCCAAAACAGCTTGTTAAACAAAATACTTTAAGGTGTCTGGGAAACTTTAAACAAGGCTGGTCCAAGATCCTTTCAAACAATTTTCTTTATTACATCCTTGTCATGAAGAAATATTTATTGAGCCCACTATATACAAAAGACAGTTGTGTCAAGATTCCCATCCTTAGACTGTATTTTTTTTTTTTTTTTTCACATCCTGGCTTGACCACAGAGAGAAATTACTACTTAGTGTTTATCGCTTTTAGCAATAATCCTAGCCAAATATCAGGAGCTGTGAGGGCTTTGCATTGATTGCAACTAAGCAAACAAAATCCAGGAGAGCAGGCAAGTAAAAGACCACTTGAGTTCAACAAGAACTGAGCATAATTCAGTCATTTAGTTTAGGTCAAAAAAGGCTTTATGAATTTCTCCTTTACCTATTATAAATGAAAAGCATTATAACAGCATCACAACAGTGTGCAAAGCTTTGTTGTTGTGTGCCGTCGAGTCGGACCTGACTTACAGTGACCCCTCCTTGGGTTTCCGAGGCAGTATCACTACGGAAGTAGATTGCCCCATTTTCCTTCCGTGGAGAGGCTGGTGGGTTTGAACCGCCAGCCTTCTAGTTAGCAGTCAAGTGTCTTAGCCACTATGCTACCACAGCTCCTGTGTAAAGCTTTCTAGAAGCATATTAATAGTAACTTCTGTGATTTGAGAATGTTAATAAATAAATAAATAAATAACAGTGCTAAGTTCTAAGAAGACAATATGTTAGATAAGGTAAAATTTAGGACTTTGGCAAAATCTGCTAAGACATTTGAAGACATCAATACCCATAATTGCAAGAATAGTACCACTCATAAAAAAAAGGGAGAAAGCATAAGACTTTCAGAGTGCACAGCTGTAGGGAGTATCTAGACAGAGACAGAATGTGGAGGGCAGTCTTCATTTTAAGGAACTCAAGCATCTGAACGGGTAGATATCTGAGGAAAGCATTGGTGGATGCCCCAAACGAGATGCCACAGGAGACTCCCTGAAATATCCCTCATGTCTGTGGTTAAAAAGAGACAAGAGATGAAGGTGGGATTTGACTGGAACTCAAGTTTGTTGAGCATAATGTATCTGCAGTCCATCCCCTGAATCATTGGGCTTCCTCATCACAACATCTCAGTTTATCTGAGCACTTCATTTTAGCATTTATGTTTGGGAACTCACAAGTTTTCTCAGATAAAAGTATGCTTTGAAGATGTCTTGGAGATACCTGGGAGAGAAGGAGATGGTAGCCTCTACACAAATGGATAGAAACTAAAGTAGCAAACTTTGAGGAGGAAGAAAAAAGAGGTTTAGCATCCATACTCAACTCACCCTGTTGAGTCAGATCCAACTCATAGCAACCCCTTCTTGGATTTCTGAGGACTCCTGAAATTGATTGTGATGTTGGACACACAAGTTGCCTGGGCCTTTGCTCCTTTTTGTAGGCTCCCAAGTGCCTGGGCAGGAGGCCCATCAGCATGAGGCCAGGTCAACTAGTGATGGAAGAGAGTGCTTATTTCCCTATTGTCTCACCAAGAGAGCACAGACTCAAACTTTTAAATTTCTGTCAATCTATTAAATGAGAGTACTATTTAATGTACTGTGAGTTGTCATTTCTCTCATTATGAATAAAGTTGAACATATTTTCATTTGTTTAAGGCAATTTTTGTGAATTGTCTGGTCATGTCATTTGCCCATTTATGTGCAGGATATTGGTCTTTTCTCCCTTCATTTAAAAAAGTTCTTTGTGTATTGTTGATGTTAGTCTGTGGGAAATGTTGCAAGTATATTCCTCCAGCTTGTCATGTGTCACTTGGCTTTGCTTTTGGTAGCTTTTGACATGCAATTTAAAAAAATAATGCAATGTAATTCATTATTTTTTATTGCATCTGGATTTTCAGTCATAGTTAGGGAGATTTCGGTACCCACAATATACAGGAATTCATCCATATCTTCCTTTGGTGTGTTTATACTTTCATATTTTATATTTAGATCTCTGATTCCTTTGAAGTTTTGCTTGCCTATTGTGTGAAGAATGGGTCTAATTTTATTTGAATAGCCTCATAGTTAATCCAAAAACCTTTACCTTAAAGACTTTTTTCCTCAATGGTTTGAAATACCACTTTTATCATATACTAGATTTCTATGTGTAGTTTTGTCTGTTTCTGTTCTTATCCCCTGGTCTGTCTGTCTATTATGAACCAGTAACTCATTGTTAATTACATAGGTTTTGCAAAAATGGCAAGGAGGCCACATGTTCTGACCTCCTCTAACCCTACAAGAGGAAGACAGGATTACCAGCAGTAACCCAAGGTCTATTCCTACAAGGCCTATTCCTACAAGGCCAGACATGCTGCCTCCCTCCAGCCCTTTCACCAACCGTTCCTCCCAAAGCACCCACCACCTCTCTCCTGGGTTCGATAATTCACTGCAGTGGCCACACAGAACTCACAGACTATGGGGTTTATTAGGGAAGCACCAGGCTACAACTCAAGTTCAGGAAGAACGCTCAGTCTCTCTCCCAGCCCAACGTCCCTCAGCCAAGAGTCTCTCACAGTCTCTTTCCCAGCAGTGTTGGTCCCTCGGTGTCTCACTCAGCAATGCGTGTCTCTCACGTCTCTTTCCCAGCAGCATGTGTCTCTTTCAGTATCACGTGTCTCTTTCAGCAACACGTCTTCCTCCACCAGCAGTCAGAGAGAGAGTTCTGCCTCCAGGAGGCCTCCTTTTGAGCCCGGAAGGGTGGTCAAACTAGCCAATCACAGCATCAGAACTCTAAGCACGTGAGAGAGAGTGGGAACCTCCCAGAACATTGTATTGTGCCATGCCCAACAGAAATAACCCAGGTGGGCGACTTTAAAATCAGGATCTCCTCAGTTGCTAACACCAATTCCCACCTTGGAGTTTACAAAGACTTATGGGTAGAAAAGCCACACTAAGTAATTTACTACACCGCAGGTTTTGAAACATATTTTACTGTCTAGTAGAGTCAGTAACCCAAGTGCTCTTCCTTTCAGAGTTTTCCTAGCTATTCTTCTGTGTTTTGTTTTCCTTAAGAACTTCACAATAAATTTTTCTAGCTCCATCAAAAAGTTCAATGGAAATTTTTATTGGAACTGTATGAAACGTATAAATTAGCTTAAGGAGAACTCAGTTTTTTATGATGTGACAACATCTTAATGAAGAACAAGGGATATTTTCAAGCTCAATTGGCATGACATACTACACAAAAATATTCTTCTATATCCTACTTTGGTGAGTAGCAAATGGAGTCTTTAAAGCTTGTAAGTGGCCATTTAAGATGCAAAAATTGGTCTCTCATTGTCTGGAGCAAAGAATAATGAAGAAAATCAAAGACACATGGAAACAATTAGTCCAAGGGACTAATGGACCATGGGAACCTCAGCCTACATGACCTGAGACTAGAAGAACTAGATGGTGGCCAGCTACCACTGCCAACCACTCAAAATAGGAGATCCTGCATGGAGTAGGAGAAAAATGTGGAACGAAATTCAAAATCATAAAAAAAAAGACCAGGGTTATTGGTCTGATAGAGACTGGTGAAACCTCTTAGACTAAGGCCCCTAGTCACACTTCAGGTCTGGAACTGAACTCACTCCTGTGACTTCCAGACAGACAGTAGGCCTCTGAGGTGAACCATTACAGCAGGTAGATAGACACACTCACTCCTTAGGCTGGTCAACCATGGGAAATTAGAAGGGCAGTATTTGTACAGTGAGATAGCTCAGAAGGCAGGAGTGCATAGGAAAGGACAGAGGGAAAAGATAGCCACAGGACAGAAGTGGGAAGAGAGTTGTTACATTATGGAGATTGCAGTCAATGTCATGAAACAAAGTGTATATGAACTGTTGAATGGAAAATGAATTTGCTCTGTAAACTTTCACCCAAATCACAATAAAAAAATAAAAAGAACAAGGGATGCCTTTCCATTTGTTCATCACTACTTTTATGTCTTTCAGGAATGTTTTATTTTTTTTTTCATAAAGGAAAAATTATGTTAGCTATATTCTTAAGAGGTTTTTTTTTTTTCTTTTTTGTTGCTATTATGAATAAGATTTCTTTACTATATCTTGGATTTTATTTTTTAAAAACATTTTTAGAATTTCAGAAAAACTGAGAAGATTGTACAGAGAGTTTACGTATATCTTGCACTCAGTTTCCCCGATTATTAACATCTTCTATTTAAGAGTAAATTATTGTAGTAAAATATATATAACAATTTGACCACAACCAGCTACCCACAGGGAGTGAGTAGTTGGACCTGCAGGCTCGGGACCATAATCGCAGGAGACGTCAAGCTCAATCAATTGGCATTGACATACTACATAAAAGCATTGTTCTACATCCTACTTTGGTGAGTAGCAACTGGGGTCTTAAAAGCTTGCAAGCAGCCATCTAGATGCAACGATGGGACTCTCCTCATCCAGGACAAAGAAAAATGAAGAAAACCAAAGATGCATGGAAACATTTAGTCCAAGGGACTGGTACACCATGTGATCCTCAGCCTATATATGATCATGAGACCAGAAGAACCAGACGGTATGCCGCTACCACTGTCAACCACTCAGAGGAAGAATCGGTGCAGGAGATATTGGATAGAGCAGGAGAACAATATGGAACAAAACTGAAAATCATAAAAAAAAAAAAAAAAAGACCAGGTTTTCTGGTCTGATAGAGCCTTGGTGAGACTCTGAGACTATGGCCCCTAGTTACTTTCAGGTCTGGAACTGATCTCACTCCTATGGTTTCCAGCCAAACAATAGACAGGCATAGGGGTGAACATTTACATCAGGTAGGTACACTCCTCAGAGTGATAAATCATGGGAGAACAGAAGGGCAGTGTTTGTACAGGGAGACAGCTCAGGGGGTGGGGGTGTACAGGAAGGAAGACACAGGGAAGAGGTAACTATGGGGAGGAAGTGAGAAGAGAGCTGTTACTTTGTGGGGAATGGCAGTCAATGTCAGGAGACAAAATGTGTATGAACTGCTGTATGGAAAATGAATTTGCTCTGTAAACTTTCACCCAAATCACAATAAAAATTA
>NW_006921842.1:4769796-4774967 GCF_000298275.1 Orycteropus afer afer | reverse complement strand
TGCACAGTTCTATAACATTAATTACATTCAGTATGTTATGCAATCATCACTACTCTCTAAATCACAGGACATCACTTTCTTTAAGGAAAACAATATGGATCAGAGGGTTGATTTTGTTTTTGTTTAAATTGATTTTCATTTTACCCACCTGCTTGTACCAGTCCTGATATAATTGGCTTTCAACAAATATCATTTAACATGAGGATACTTTATATGATCCTGCAGTGTGGCACAGATATCTATATTTTTTAGGAAGATTTCCTTGGAGTCCTCATTAATAATTCTACAACATCCTCATGGATGTGCTTCCTTGAGTCCAATTCCACTTAAGGCAATTTCCTGAAATCTCTGCTCTCCACCTCCACCTCCAGAAAACATCTGGTGAAGGAGGCAGAGGCATTCTGTGAAAAAGATATGTGTGAGGCCATGGGTGTGCAACCTCGAACCTAGACAATTTACAAATCCTGCTGTTTAATCTCCACTCCTCGATAGCCAGCACACATTCCTCTTTGAAGTAATTTCTATTGAGCCATGTAAAGAACTAGAAAATTGAAGCTTACCACTATGATTACTTGAGGACCTCTTGCCAGTCATCCAACTCCGAAGATCACCAGCTGCATCTGAAGGGACCCGGAAGGGATACCACCTTTTTACTGCGTTAGATGAGATTAGAGCTTTCACTGACTTTCTGACACATCCATGTCAACAACTCTCTCCTTTGGTTGAATTTGTATTCACAAACCAATCAAAACAGGGCAGCAAGTTCATCAACTTTTGTAGGCCTTTAGGAACACTGGAGAGCTCTGGTGGAACTGTGGTTAAAGCATTGAGCTGCTAACCAAAATGTCATCAGTTCAAACCTACCAGCAGCTCTTCAGGATAAAGACGAGGCAGTCTGTTTCCGTTTAGATTTACAACCTGGGGCAGTTCTGTTCTGTTCCAAAGGTCCTATACGGTCACTGTGAGTCCAATTGACTTGATGGTAGTGGATTTAGGAACACTGAAAGGTACATTTGCAAGATGCAGTGACAGAAACCATTGTTTCAGTCAGCTAGTGCTGCTCTGACAAGAATATACCACAAATGGGATGTTTGAACAAACAACAGTTTATTCTCTTACAGTTTGGAGGCTTTAAGTCCAAGTTCAAAGTGCCAGACTCTAGGGGCTGGGTGAAAGTCCCTCAACCTTGGGCTTCAGCCCTACCTCCTGCTCCCAGCCCACTGGAGCTAGAGGCTTTTCTTCACTCAGCAGCTGCTGGCTGCTGAGGCTGCCAAGCCCAAGGTTGACAAGTAAAAAAGCACAGTCTCAATGTTATCAAACCACACAGCAGGCCATTAATTCAAGTCCACTGAAAGTCCCAAGGTGGGCAGAGCATGGCAGGCTGTGGAACAGTGACACAGCTATATGCACAGTTCAAGTGTGCCATAAGCTAGAGACCATTCCCAAAACTGCTGCTTATACACGGGAAGCTGACCACATGCCTAAAGCAGCTACTCAGCTGCTTGTGGTAGATCCCACCATGGAGTTGATTGCCAGTCTCATCATGGGGAATAACTACCACCAGCTGCCCAGTCACTCAACCAGGCCCAACCAAGCTGACATACAACTTTAACTATCACAATTCCACCCTTTGTCAACTTGGCACCTGTACAGATCTTAATGGGTGACATCTGTACAGATCTCCTTCACTAAGTGGCTCCAGTTCCCTAGTTTCTGAGTGGTGACCTCATCTCCTTGGCCTGGTGGGCTCTGTTCCTCTCCCTCTTGGGCAACGGCTATAACTCCATCCCACTAGCTCATGTGAACAAACAGTCCCACACTTCAGAACCAAGTTGGTGAAGGTCTGGCTCTTTGAAACCTAGGGGGCTGTGGTTGTTCCACCCCCAATGGCTATGATCCTACTCTTGAGGCTAAAGCAGCTCTGCTTCCCATTTACTTGGTCTCTCTGTTTCTGCCAATTAATGTCTGAGGGCAACCCACTCTGCCAGGAATCTTCCTGCCCAAAGGACACTTAGTTTACTTGCTCTGTGGGCTGGCCAACCTGCTATTCCATCTCATGCCGGTCTCTTCTACCAATTAATGCCCAAAGGTAACCCACTCCACCAGGAAGCCGCCTACCAATGGCATCTAGCTCTCTCCTCCATGGGCTGGTATGGCTGTTGCTGTCTCCTACCAGTCTCTGGGCTCTGCTTCTGCCATCTCTCATGCTGGTTTCTGGGCTCTGCTCCTGCCATCTCTCATGCCACATGCCAGAGTCTCTCTGCCAGGATCTCAGGTCAAGGATGCCCTCCACTCCTGTTTCCACATTTTAGTTATCTGTCAGAGAAGCACCCCACTCTTTCAATACCATATTCTATTTCAGTTACCTAGTGCCACTCTGACAAGAATATACCACAAATGGGATGCTTTAACAAACAGCATTTTATTCTCTTACAGTTTGGAGGCTTCAAGTCCACGTTCAAAATGCCAGGCTCTGGGGGTTGGGTGAAAGCCCCCCAACCTTGGGCTTCAGCTCTCCTTTCTGCTCCCAGCCCACTGGTGCTAGAAGCTTTTCTTCACTCAGACAGCTGCTGGCTGCTGAGACTGACAAGCCCAAGGTTGACAAGTAAAAAGGCACAGTCCCAATGTTACCAAACCACATGGCAGGCCATTAATTCAAGTCCATTGAAAGTCCCAAGGTGGGAAGAGCATGGCAGGCTGTTGAACAATGACATGGCTACATGCAGGGTTCAAGTGTGCCGTAAGCTAGAGACCATTCTCAAAGCTGCTGCTTAAACACGGGAAGTGAACCACATGCCTAAAACAGCTACTCAGCTGCTTGTGGTAAATCCCACCATGCAGTTGATTGCCAGTCTCATCATGGGGAATAACTACCACCAGCTGCCCAACCACTCAACCAGCCCAACCAAGTTGATATACTTTACCACAACCATCATCCTAAATTTTACCTTATCTATGAAATATATAAGAAGAAACATTATACTTAATGATAAATAGGTCAGACTTGATGCATGCTGGGGTAGTATAATTACCTTCATGATGGAAAATGTGAGTAGATATATTCTTTAATTTGTACCATACTTTTACCATAAGCATGTCCAAAGAATGCCAAAAAGAAATTAAGAGTATTTAGGAAGGTAAGGAGCTCTGGTGGCATGGTGGGTAAGATATTTGGCTGCTACCCAGGTCAGTGATTCAAGCCCACCAGCTGCTCCAAGGGAGGAAGATGAGAAAATCTACTTCCATAGAGATTTATGGCCTTGGAAACCCAATGGGGGTCTCTATGAGTCAGAATCAACTTTAGGAAAGTGGGTTTAGTTTGGGTATGATGAAGGTAAAAGGAAAAAAAAGGCTTCTGTATAGATTACATCTGAATATTAAAAAAATAAATCTTGAGTTACAGCAAGATGGCGGACTAAGCAGAAAGACTGTACAGACCCTCTTCAACAAAGAAAAGGGAAACCAATTAACACAGACACAGAAGATAATCTTGTACCCCTGAGCCTTGAAGGGAAGGATATAGAAGTGGACTAAACCCCAACTAGCAGAATAATTTGGGTGAAAATACCAAAAAAGGAGACATACGGAGCTGCAGTCTGGCAGCGATCCTGAGTGATCCTGATGGCACAGACACCTTTCAAACTCCCGAGTGGTGGTAGGACCTAAGAATTAAACTAAAAATCACCCTGCTAGCCAGGGTCTTCACGGAGGACTGTGCACACGGCTGGGGAACAAACAGAGAAGCTGAAGAGAAAGGTGGGGTGAACTGTGGACTTTTGCTGGTCCAGAGGGCACTGCCATTTTGAAAGTTTTAAAAATGGCTTGACTATTTTGGATATTTAAAGAGACAGCGCTCTCACAGATTCCTGGGCTTAAGAACATGTTCTGCTTTCCAGCAACCCCAAGGACACTCAGGACCTGCAAGACTGAAAAGATACAACATTCCTCTTGTTACTCTTATACCCCACACCTGCTTGGTAAAGGGAGGTGTGACCAGCCCCCACTCCCACCTACCTTCTGGGCCTACAGGAACTCCATCACAGTCTGTGTGCTCAGACAGAGCCTGAGTGCCCTGCCCTGTCCTCCACTGATTTTTTTTTTCTCTTTTTTTATTTTTAATTTTTTTTTTTCTTTTTCACTTTCCTTTTTCTGGTGATTAGGTTGCTTGTATTTGTCTGTTTTAAAACAACTAATATTAATATTTTTGTCAGTTTTATTATTATTCTTAATCTTCCCCTACCAGGTCCTAGTCTTCACCATTTTTTCTTTTCCCTGTACCTGGTTGAAATTTTTTTTTTTTTAATTTAAGGGTTTCCCTGACCCCTTTTTTTCTTGTGATTAACCCTGTTCCTTGTTTTTCTTTTTGCATTTTTCCCATTTTTTGTTTCATTTATTATTCTTCTTCCCTACTTTTTTTTTTCTTAGTGCCCTATTCCCAGATATTGCAGGTTTTCTTGTTTTTTCTACTTTTTCCCTTTTTTCTTTTTTTGATTACTGTTCCTATGTAATTACATGGTGTGTTTTTCGTCCATGTGCTTTTAGTTTTTTGATGGTTATTCAATTGTAAATTGTGTCTAACTGAGTGGGAGACAAAAACAGTCCCCATAAGACACAACTATACCCACACATCCTGCAACTTCACTTACTGACAGAGAGCCACTACCTCCTTCTCCACCAAAGGGCTAATGACAAAAAACCACCAAGAAGAGCCTGAATCACCCTTGGCTGCTCTTCACAAACAGTTAACAGAGATCTAAATACAACAATGCCACGATACCTCGGAAACAAAAGACCATGATGATCCACACAAAGAAGCAGGATAAAGTGGTAGAAACAAGGGAGCAGGATACAGACCCAGAATACATCGCTGAGGAAGAAGCAGCATAGAAACTCTCTGATAAGGAATTCAAAAGAACTTTATTTAGGTATCTTCAAAGGACTGAGAGATAGACCAAAGAAAACACAGAAAAAATCTTAGAAGGATTTTGGAAGAAAGTACAAGAACAAAATGACAAAATAAATGAAAAATTAGAAATGAATCTAAATCTACAGATAGAAATCCAGAAGATTAACACTAAATTGTCAGAAATAGATAACACATTGGAAGGGCAAAGGAGAAGAATTGATGTGATGGAAGACAGAATTCATGAGATTAAAGACAAATACCTGAA
>NW_006921842.1:4742708-4749768 GCF_000298275.1 Orycteropus afer afer | reverse complement strand
TTTTTTTAGTTGGTAATTTTTTGATGACCTGTTCAATTTCTTCTTTTGTGATGGGCCTGTTCAAATTTTTCACTTCAGTCTGTGTTAGTTTAGGTAAGTATACACTGGTGCTTTTGAATGTCCTAATTTCCCCTATAAACTCTCTTCCTAGATTTTCCTCACTGGCCTTAAACAATGTATTATATGTCTCAATAGTACTCTCTAGTCCCAGAAGGATGCAGGGTGATAACTGGCCCTACAATGTTTTAGAACAATGCCTATCACATATCTGAGATAAGCAAAACAAACATAATTACTTTCCTCCAGCCCTCCAGATAACCACCACCAAAGTTAGAATTCTAAAATAAAATTCCCATTTTTCAAATAGCATGTTTGATAATACCATCTATTGATGTTTGTCTGCAAACACAGCACTCTCATACGTTGTTAATGTGAATGTAAATTAGTACAACTACTATGGAGAAACCAAAAGATCATTGAAAACACAGGAAAGAAACAAAAGACCAAAATGGATGTCAGAAGAGACTCTGAAACTTACTCTTGAAATAGAATAGCTAAAGCAAAAGAAAGAAATGAAAAACTAAAAGAGCTGGACAGTTTTCAAGGGTGGCTGGAGAAAACAAAGTAAAGTATTATAAT
This sequence comes from Orycteropus afer afer, assembly GCF_000298275.1. Lineage (NCBI taxonomy): Eukaryota > Metazoa > Chordata > Mammalia > Tubulidentata > Orycteropodidae > Orycteropus > Orycteropus afer. The sequence continues at coordinate 4,749,129 of NW_006921842.1, read as the reverse complement.
GAAATGTGCAAGGATGTAGAGTTAGAAAACCAAAAGAAGAAAACACTGGCGTTTCTCAAGTTGAAAGGACTGAAGAAAAATTCAAGACTTGAGTTGTAATGTTTAAGGATTCTATGGGCAAAATAGGAACTTTGGTGGCACAGTGGTTAAAGCATTTGGCTGCTGCAGTGTGGTAAATTACTTAGTGTGGCTTTTCTACCCATAAGTCTTTGTAAACTCCAAGGTGGGATTTGCTATGAGCAACTGAGCTCTCCTGATTGCTAAAGTTGTCCACCTGGAGTATTTCTGTTGGGAGTGGCACAAAACAATGTTGGGAGGTTCCCACTTTCTCTCAGGTGCTTAGAGTTCTGATGATATGATTGGCTAGTTTGACCACCCTGCCGGGCTCAAAAAGAGGCCTCCTAGAGGCAGAACTCTCTCTCTGACTGCTGGTTGAGGAAGACATGCTGCCGAAAGAGACACGCGCTCCTGAAAGAGACATGTGCTGCTGGGAAAGAGACACAAGAGACACGCATTGCTGAGTAAGACACCAAAGGACATGCATTGCTGGGGGAGAGACCGTGAGAGACTTGGCTGAGGGATGATGGGCTGGAGAGAGAGACTGAGCGTTTTTTTCCTGAACTTGAGTTGTAGCCTGGTGCTTCCCTAATAAACCCCATAATCTGTGAGTTCTGTGTGACCACTGCTGCGAATTATCGAACCCAGGAGAGAGGTTCTTTGGGAGGAACGGTTCTTTGGTGGGTGCTTTGGGAGGAACGGTTGGTGAAGGGGCTGGAGGGAGGCAGCACGTCTTGTCTTGCAGTAATGGGCCTTGCGCTATTGATGGTGATTCTGCCTTCTTTTTGTGGGGTTCTAGGAGGTCAGAATATGTGGCCTCCTTGCCCTTTTTGCAGCTGCTAACCAAAAGTTTGGTAGTTAGAACTCAGCAGCCACTCCACAGGAGAAAGATGAGGCAGTCTGCTTTTGTAAAGATTTACAGGCTTGGAAACCTTATGGGGCAGCTCTGTTCTGTCCTATTGGGTCACTATGAGTACAGCAAGAACTGTGTTAATCCACTGCTTATGTTATCAGTAAAGTTTCCTGTCAACAGTAGCCTATTAACGGTTAAGTTTTGGATAGTCAAAAGTTATACATGGATTTTTTGACTACACAGGGGGTCGGTGCCCCAACTCCCACATTGTTCAAGGGTCAACTGTATTGATAAAGAATGCTATACAAGATGTATCTTTAATTACTAAAAGAAAAGCAATGCAAGAGTAATAGTATTCAAAATGTAATACAATATCATATGTTTAATTTTATGTTACAAGCATGAAGACTATTTGGAAGAAAACAACAGAAACTATAAAAGTGATGGCCTATTTTAAGAAATGCTAAGTAAATGAGGGCATAGTAAATTGCATTCCATTTTATATCTTTTTATATTTTCTAACTTGTTAAACAAGTGGATGTATCATTTTTTCAAAATTAACAAATTAATTAATTTTTAAAACAATCTATGGCTTGTTTGTAGAGATTATGGGCACTACCCACAAAAGCAGTCCTTTCCCCTACAAAATAATCTGGTTCTATATTAATTTAAATGAAGAATTTTGTTTTTATTTTTCCTAAATTGGGACCATTACTTTTAGATATTTGGGTAGAACGTGTAGTTGTGGCATCTGCTCAAAATATCTGATGGAGCAGCAAGGTGTCCCCAGAGATCCATCTACCACTTTTATCCAGCCTTCACTGAAAGGCACACCAAGATACCTGCCCACCACTCCTCCCATCTGGCCTACTCAGTGAGGCACACTTGGTGACCTTGTGTCACCCAGCAGAGCTCACCATGCATTTCACCTGGCCTGCACAGTGGGACACCCAGGTGACTCTCCCCACTTACTACTCACCTGCCCTACTGTGCACTCTGCTGAGTCTATGAGGCAAGTTGTTCCCAGTGAGTTTCTCACTGCATGCCAGTCCCATACTCTATTCCCTCAGGCCATCTAAGCATAGTTAGAGGGCCCCAGCCCTCCCTCTGTCACTAGGATACCAATCAATGACTAAGCAAATGGCCTGCCTCACTCATTAGAATAGTACTGCCTCCCTGGCCTGCAAAAATGACCCCTTTTTCGCCCCAGAGGTCACACTAACAGCACATACCAATGCAGAAGGGCTATAAGGCCTTAAAATAAGGCCCTGTAAAGGTATCCTGACAACCCAACTCCTGGAGCAGGGAAGTGGCCTGTTTGCACACTTCCATGCAATTCTATCAGGGAAGACATACATGCCCAATGACAGCGGATTCCCATGTGTATGTGACCTATCATGTCCATCAATGAGAAAAAAATTACTTCCAACCAAGCGGCAACATCATAATCCTTCACAGACCAATACTACAAAGCAGCATCAATTAAAACAATACAAAAAAAGGTAGGCAATATAAAGAGAAAAGGAAGAAGCTAAGTTTTAGATATATTAATAGCAAAACAATACAAAGAAAACAAATAAACCTACAATCAATAAAGAAATATATGAACAAATAAAATAGAACAATAATGTCTTGAAGACAGTAGTCAATTTCAAATTATATGAAAAAACAGGATAAGATGGCCCAAGAAAATAAGCAAAATAAAGGGACAGAAAAAACCTTTCTAGTGAACAACTGATAATAGAACTACCAGTCAAAGAATTAAAAAGACTAATATTTACCTCAAAGAGATTAAAGAAAGTGTGTGCGGGGTGGGGGGGGGGAGCCTAGAAGAATTCAGGAAAGTAATACAAGAACAAGACAACAAATTAAATAAAGAAATAAAAAACATACAAAAACAACAACTAGAAATTCAGAAGCTTAACAATAAAATATGAGAAATAAACAACTCAATGGAAGGACACAGAAATAGATCTGAAACGATGGAAGAATCAGCAAGACAGAGAACAAAACCCTTGATACTAATTTGTTTGAAGAATAATCAGAAAAAATTTTGAAGAAAACCTATGTTCATATATTTTGGTGAATAGATTTTGTTTTGTTGTCTTTCAGGAATAAGGGCCAAATTAGGACATTCCCAGATAAGCATAAATTAAGGTAATTTATAACCACCAGACAAGCCCTACAAGAAATATTAAAGGGAGTCCTTTATATATGAAACCAACGATATGAAACAACAACCTGACTTAAAGACACACAACAGCATCATCCAGATACCAAGCCAGGTAAAGACTTCACAGGAATAAAATAAAGCTACAAAATTGATTACAGGGAATCAGAGACATAAAGTTGTCAACTACAACAACCTCAAAACAAAAGGTAGAATGAATAGTGTGGTTATAGAACCTCCATAAAGAGAGGAAGTCAAGGCAATTTCAAGATATAACAGTTTTAATATAACATGATAAATGTAAAATTCAGCATAATCACAAAGAAAACTAATAAATCTATTCACCAAAATAAAGAAGAAATCAAAAAGATTCAGTAAACACAAAGCACAAAAGCTACAATAATAAATGAAAGGAAAGAAAATTCACATACAAAAAGAACTCAGACCAAAAAGTAAAGATTAGCAAAGAAACCATTAACACCACACACAAAAAAATACAACAGTATAACATAACGGCAGCAGTAAATTCTTATCTATTGACAGTCATAGTGAATGTAAATGGATTAAATGCACCAGTCCAGAGGCAGAGAGTGGCAGAATGGGTTAAAAAAAAAAAAAAAGACCCATTAATATGTCATCTTCAAGAGACACAAAGACATAAATAGGTTAAAAATGAAAGGACGGAAGAAAGTTTACCAAATAAACAATATCCAAAAGAGAGCAGGAGTGGCAATACTACTATCTGACAAAATATAAGACACAAAGGATGACATTATATAATGATTAAAAAGTCAATTCACCAAGGAGACATAACAGTTATAAATATTTATGCACTCAACACCACAGCCCCAAAATTTATAAAACAAACTCTAACAGAATTAAAGAGAGGTATAGAGAGATCTATAATAATAGTAGGAGCTTTTAACACAGCACTTTTGATAATGGACAGAGCAACTAGAATAAAAGATACAGAAGATCTAAAAAACATTATTAACCAAATATTTAGAACGCACTACCCAATAGTAGCACAATACACTCTTCTCCAAAGCACATGAAACGTTTTCCAGAATAGACCGTATTTTAGGTCTCACAGTGGGCTTCAATAAATTTAATAAGATTGAAATTATACAAGGCATCTTCTCTGACCATGATGAATGAGGAAAATGAATTACATATGTGGAAACTAAATAATACATTACTAAAAAAAAACAATTGGGCATAGAAATCAATAGTGAAATTAAAAAAAAAAAAAAAAAGAATCAAATGAGAATGAGAACACATCATACCAAAATCTTTGGGATGCAGCAAAATTAGGTCTCAGAAAGAAATTTATAGCAACACATGCATACATTAAAAGAGAGAAAAGGCCCCAAATCAATAACTTAACCAAACAACTTGAGTAAATAGAAAAGGAAGAGCAAAAGAAGACCAAAGTTACCAGAAGAAAGGAAATAATAAAGATCAGAGCAGAAATAAATGAAATAGAAAACAAAACAAAATGGAATCAATAAGACTAGAAGTTGATTCTTTGAAAAGATCAGTAAAACTGACAAACTAGGGGCCAAATTGACAAAGGAAAAAAATGACAAGATGCAAATAACCAAAATAACAAATGAAATTGGAGACTACAACAGATCTAACTGAAATAAAGAGAATCATAATAGAATACTACGAAAAATTGTACTCCAACAAATTTGAAAACCTGTAAGGAACAGATAAATTCCTAGAAACACACTAAATACCTAAACTAACACAAATAGAGGTAGGAAAACTAAATATATGTACACAAAAGAATAGATTGAAGATGCTATAAAAAAAAAAACTCCCAACAACAACAAAGGTCCTGGCCCAGATGGCTTTACTGAGGGAATATTACCAAGTAAAAACTGATAGCAATTCTACTCAAACTCTTTCAAGACATAAAAAAGGAAGGAATACTTCCTAACCCATTCCATGGGTTAGCATCACCCTTATGCCAAAGCCAGGTAAAGACATCACAATAAAACAAAATTACAGACAAATATTCCTCATGAATATAAACTCTTACTGCCATCGAGTCGTATCCAACTCATAGTGACCCCTCCTTGGGTTTCTGAGGCAGTATCCTACAGAAGTAGATTGCCCAACCTTCCTTCCGAGGAGTGGCTGGTGGGTTTGAACTGCCAGCCTTCTGGTCAGCAGTCAAATGACTTAGGCACTATGTTACTAGAGCTCTCTCTCACGAATATAGATGCAGAAATTCTCAAAAAAAAAATTCTAGTGAACAGAATTCAACAGAATATCTCAATTCTGATGTATGATAAAATCATACATCGTGATCAAGTGGGATTCATACCACCAATGCAACATTAGAAAATCAGCCATTGTAATTCACCATATAAATAAAACAAAGGAAAAGAAGCAAATGATTATCTCAATTTTTGAAAAAAAAAAAAAAATGTCCTTTGACAGAATCCAATATTCTTTCCTGATAAAAAGCACTCAGCAAAAATAAGAACAGAAAGGAAAGGAAATTCCTCAACATAATTAATGGCATATATGCAAATCCAACAGTCAACTGTAGTCTAAATAGAGAATGATCTAGAACACTGAATGGGAATGAGACAAGGATGCCCATTATCTCCACTGTTATTCAGTGTTGTACTGGAACTTTTAACCCAAGGCAATAAGGAAAGAAAATGAAATAAAGGGTATCCAAATTAGAAAGGAAGAAGTAAAACTAGCTCTATTCACAGATGATGTGATCCTATGCGTACATAATCCCAGAGATTACACTGGAAAGCCACTGGATCTAATATAAGAATTCAGCAAAGTAGCAGGATATAAGATCAACACACAAAAATCAGTTGGGTTCCATTATACCAACAAGGAGAACTCTGAAAAGGAAAACAAGAAAACAATACCATTTAAAATAGCCCCCACCATTTAAAATAGCCCCCAGGGCAGAAGACATGAATAGACACTTCACCAAGGAGGATATTCAGGCAGCCAACAAACACACGAAGAAATGTTCACAATCATTAGCCATTTTTGTTGTTATGTGCCTTTGAGTCAGACCGACTCATAGCAAACCCCTCCTTGGGTTTCCAAGGCAGTAACGCTACGGAAGTAGATTGCCCAACCGTCCTTCCGGGGAGTGGCTGGTGGGTTTGAACCGCTAGGCTTCTGGTTATCAGTCAAGTGCCTTAGGCACTAAGCTACCAGAGCTCGTTTCATTAGCCATTGTCGTTGTTGTTGTTGTTGTTAAGTGCCATCCAGTGGTTTCTGACTCATAGCGACCCCATGCACAGCAGAACGAAACACTGCCCGATCCCGCGCCAGCCCCACAATCCCTGCTATAC
>NW_006921842.1:4739026-4741052 GCF_000298275.1 Orycteropus afer afer | reverse complement strand
CTTTTACCTTTTCATTTCTTCCATTTGCTTTAGCGATCTCCGCTCAAGGGCAAGGTTCAGAGCCTCTTCTGTCATCCACTTTGGTCTTCTCTTCTTTTCTTGTCTTTTTAGTGATCTCTTGCTAGAGAGATACAAATCAAAACAAAAATGAGTTGCCATCTTGCCCCCTCACTAATAGCAAAGTTCAACAAGACAGAAAATAACAAATACTGGCGAGGATGTGGAGTGATTGGAAATCTCCTACACTACAGGTGGGACTGTAAATGATACAACCACTGTGGAAAGCAGTATGGTGATTCCTTAAAAAGTTGGAATTAGAAATACCATTTGATCCAGCAATCTTATTAGTAGGTATATATCCTAAAGAAGTGAGAGCCAGGACAAGAAAAGATACATGAGCACCCATGTTCATCACAGCACTGTTTACAATAGCAAAAAGATGGAAACAATCTACGTGCCCATCAACAGAAGAATGGATAATCAAACTATGGTACATACACACAACGGAATACTATGCAACACTAAAGAATAATGTTGTTGTTGTTGCTGCTGCTGTTGTTGTTGTTGTTAGGTGCCATCGAGTCATGTCCGACTCATAGCGAGGCTATGCACAGCAGAATGAAATACCACCTGGTCCCGTGCCAGCTCCATGATCCTTGTTATAATTGAGCCCATCATCCCAGCCACTGTCTCAATCCATCTCGTCAAGGGCCTTCCCCTCTTTCTTCGACCCTCCACTTTACCAAGCATGACATCCTTCTCCAGGGAATGGTCCCTTCTGACAATACGACCAAAGTAGGTGAGACGAAGTTTGGCCATTCTTGCTGCCAAAGAGCATTTCTGCTGCACTTCCTTCTGGACAAATCTGTTAGTTCTTTTAACAGTCCATGGTACTTTCAGCACTCATTGCCAGCACCACAACTCAAAAGCATCAACTCTTCTTTAGTCTTCCTTATTCATTGTCCAGCTCTCACATGCATACAAGGCAATTGAAAATATCATGGCTTGTGTCAGGTGTTCCTTAATCCTCAAGGAGACATCTTTGATCCTCAGCACTTGAAAGAGGTCCCTTGCAGCCAACTTGCCCAGTGCTATACATTGTCTAATGTCCTGACTGCTGCTTCCATTGGCATCGATTGTAGAACCAAGCAATATGAAGTCTTTGACAACTTCAATCTTTTCTCCATTTATCATGATGCTGCTTATAGGTCCAGTTGTGAGGATTTTAGTTTTCTTTATATTGAGATGTAATCCATACTGCAGGCTGTATTCTTCAACCTTCGTCAGTAAGTGTCTCATCATCCTCACTTTCAGCATGCAAAGCTGTGTTGTCAAAGTATCACAAGTTGTTAATGATTCTTCCTCCAATCTTGATGCCACGTTCTTCTTCATATAGTCCAGCTTCTTGGACTATTTGCTTGGCATACAGATAGAATAAGTATGGGAAAAGGATACAACCCTGATGCACTCCCTTCTTGATCTTGTCCCCTTATTCTGTTTGAACAACAGCCTCCTGGTCAAGGTACAGGTTCCTCCTGCATGAGTACAATCACATGTTCTGGAATTCCTATTCTTCTCAATGTCATCCACAATTTGTTATGATCCACACAATCAAATGCCTTTGCATATTCAATGAAACACAAGTAAACATCTTTCTGGTATACTTTGCTTTGAGCCAGGATCCATGTGACAGCAGCTATGATATCCCTTGTTCCACCTCTTCTGAATCCAGCTTGTACCTCTGGAAGTTCTGTGTCAACATACTGCTGCATCCATTTTTTAATTATCTTCAGTAAGATCTTACTTGTGTGTGATATTAATGATATTGTTTGAAAATTTCCACATTTCTTTGGAATGGGTACAAATATGGATCTCTTCCAGTCAGTTGGCCAGGTAGCTGTCTTCCAAATCTCTTGGCATAACCAAGTGAGTGCCTCTAATGGGGCATCCATTTGTTGAAATATCTCCGTGGGTATTCCATAAATTCCTGGAGGCTTTTCTTCACCAATTCTTTCATTGCATCTTT
>NW_006921842.1:4735107-4737961 GCF_000298275.1 Orycteropus afer afer | reverse complement strand
TTCCTTGTAAGTGTATGGATATTATCCTATCACTGACAGCATTGTACTTCAGGACAGATCTTGAAACATCCTTTGTGATGATGAATGCCACTCCATTGCTCTTCAAATTATCATTCCCAGCATAGTAGACCACATGGTGGTCTGATTCAAAATGGCCAAAACCAGTCCGTTTCAGCTCACTAATGCCTAGGATATCCATCTTTATACACTCCATTTCATTTCTGACAACTTCCAATTTTCCTAGATTCATGCTTCATACATTCCATGTTCCGTTTATTAATGGATGTTTGCCGCTGTTCCTCCTCAATTTGAGTCATGCCGTGGCAGCAAATGGAGGTCTCAAAAGCTTTACCTTATCCATATCATTAAGGTGGGCTTTACTCTCATGATGCAGCTCTTTCTTGGTCCTATTTTGAGAGCCTTCCAACCTAAGTGGCTTATCCTCCTGCACTGTATCAGACAATGTTTCTGGGCTGTTCATAAAGTTGCATAGTAATGTACCAGACTGTGCTTCTCTGCTATTCATAAGGTTTTCCCTGGCCAATTCTTTGAGAAGTGGATAGCCTCCTCCTTCTTCCTAGTCTGTCCCAGTCCATAAGCTGTTGAAACTTGTGTACCATGTGCAACCCTACTGGGTTTGAGACACTGGTCACACAGCCTCAAGCCTCACGGCAACACACCACCACAGTAGGACAAACTGACAGAAAAGTTTGTCTCTCCCTTAGCTGTTCAAACCTCTCCACCCTCCCCACCCTCCCCTTACATAGATCCCTGCCTCTTTCCCACCACTTGGAAGGGGAGTGGCCTAGGTCTTCAACCTTACCTGGATCCCTGCCTCCGCTTCCTTGCTCTGTCCTGTACCCCCCAAGCCACTAAGGTCAGAAGGCTCTCAAAATAAGACCAGGAAAGAGTTGCATCATCAGAGTAGAACCAGCCTTAATGATATGGATAAGGAAAAGCTTTTGAGAACTCCATTTGCTGATGTGGCAGGACTCAAATTGAGGAGAAACAGCTGCAAACATCCATTAATAATCAGAACATGGAGTGTACGAACAATGTAGAATCTGTAAAACGTAGAGGACAACATTATCCTGAGTGAAAGAAGTCAATCACAGAAGGACAAATATTGTATTAGTTCATTATTGCAAAAAGTCAAGGAAGGGTTTATATACGGAAGGAAATGCTCTTTGTGGTTACCAGGGATGGGAGAGAACACTGCTAGATAGGTAGAGACAACTATTGATTTGGATGAAGGGAAGGGCAATGTACCAAAAGTGAGTGATCAATACGGTGACACTGAGGAAGAAGGAGACATAGAGAAGTATGCAGACAGTACAGACAAGGATGAAACCTTTTGCATGTACAGTACTGCATTGTCAGTGATGGCAAGCATTGATCTATGGGTGGATAGATGGGTGGTCAGGCTGAATGACCAGATATGTCTAGGCAGAGGGGAGTGTGCCCATGACCATATGTAGGATTGGCAGGTGATGTTTCTACATGTGTAAATGTATGTGCTATAAGAATGTCTGGGTGTATAGTAGAGCTGACAAGGGACAAGACTGTGGTGGCTTCTTGGCCACAACCAGCTACCCTAAGGGAGTGAGGAGATTGACCTGTGGGCTTGGGACCATGGTCACAAGGGACATCAAGCTCAATTGGCATAATATACTACACAAAAACATTGTTCTACATCCTACTTTGGTGAGTAGTGACTGGGGTCTTAAAAGTTTGCAAGTAGCCATTTAGATGCAGCAACAGGTCCAGAGCAAAGAAGGATGAAGAAAACCTAAGACACATAGAAGCAGTTAATCCAAGGGACTAGTAGACCATGCAATCCTTAGCCCATATGACCATGAGACCAGAAGAACTAGATGGTGCAGGCTACCACTGTCAACCACTCAGAAAGGGATGAATGCAAGAGATCCTGGATAGAGTAGGAGAACAATGTAGAACAAAACTCAAAATCATAAAAATAAAAATTAAATTAAAGAAAAGAACTAGGTTTACTGGTCTGAAAGAGCCTGGTGAGACCCATGAGACTATGGCCCCTAGTTACCATTCAGATCTGGAACTGAACTCCCGAGGCTTCCAGCCAAACAATAGAGAGGCACAGGGGTGAACATTTACATCACATAGATAAACTCCTTGGAGCAATCAATCATGGGAAAACATAAAGACAGTGTTTGCACAGGGAGAAAGCTGGGGGGAAGGGGGGCAGGAACGTATGGGAGGGAAGGACACAGGGAAGAGGTAACTACAGGGAGAAAGTGGGAAGAGAGCTATTTCATTATGGGGAATTGCAGTCAATGTCATGAAACAAAATGTGTATGAACTGCTGTACAGAAAATGGATTTGCTCTGTAAACTTTCACCCATAGCACAATAAATTTAACAACAACAACAAAAAAAAAAAGATGAAAGTTCCTAACGACAATATTCTACCAGAGAAAGTTTCACTTTTCCTCTGCTAAAGCAGTAAAATGGTAGAAGTTATTGATTGAATTGTGAGCCCAGAAAATATGTGTCAACTTGGGTGGGTCATAATTCTCAGTTGTTTGGCAGTTAGGTAATGATATCATCATTCCTCATGGTGTGGTCAGCCAATCAGTTGTAAAGGGATAGGGTGGGAAGCAACACTTTTACTCAGGTCACAGCCCTTGTCTGATAGAAAGGGAGTTTCCCTTGGGTGTGTTCTGCATCACCTTTTATCTTACAGGAGATAAAAAGAGAGAAGCAGACAAGAAAGACCCAGGACAAAAAAAAATAAAAAAAGAAGAAGGTGGGGACCAGGTTTGCTGGTCCAATGGAGCCTGGTGTAACCACTGAGACTATGGCCCCTAGCTGCCCTTCAG
>NW_006921842.1:4732151-4734792 GCF_000298275.1 Orycteropus afer afer | reverse complement strand
ACCCAAATCCTAATAAAAAAAAAAAGAAAAAGAAAAAGAAAGACCCAGGAGCTGAATGCATCCTTTGGACCTGGGGTCCCTGCACTGAGAACCTTCTACACTCATGGGAAGACTGATGCCAAGACACATGGAGATCTCTAAGGTATACCAGTCCCACAGATGTTGAAAGAAGACAAGGACCTTCTCCTAGAGGCAACAGAAAAAGAAAGCATTCCCCTAGAGCTGGCACGCTGAATTCAGATTTCTATCCTCCTAAACTGACTGTAAGAGAATAAATTTCTGTTTTTTAAAGTAATTCACTTGTGGTATTTGTTTTACTAATACTAGATAACTAATATAGTAGAGTATCAACTTCTTTTTTAAAATAGTATTTTATTATGATTTTGATGAAAATTTAGGTTTAGGTTCCTGTTTAACAATTTCTACATAAATTGTTCAGTGACATTGATTACATTCTTCACAATGCATGAACATTTTCATTATTATTCTGATTGTTCTGTTTCCATTAATCTAGTTTCCTGGTGCCCTTACATTTTTATCTTTGTTTTAGAGTAATTGTTGACCATTTGGTCTCATAAAGGTGATATTTTTAAAGGATCAAAGAATTTATGGGTGATATTCATTATTTCTTATCCAATTTGTTATTTAGCTACAAGGTGACTTCAGGGGTTAGTTTCAGTTTGAGATTTGAAGAGTATCTCAGGGCAATAGTATCAGGGAATCCTTCAATCTCAACCAGTCCAGTAGGTCTGCTTTTTTGTTTTGTCTTTTAGGAATTTGAAGTTGTGTTTCACATTTTTCTCTCATTCTATCGGGGTCTATCTATTGTGGCCTTGATTGAAGTAGTTGGTAATAGTAGCCAGGCATGATCTAGTTTTTCTCGTCTCAGGGTAGATGAGGCCATGGTTCGCTAGATTTTTTGTCCTGTAAGCTAGCTTCTTCTTTGAATTTTTGGTTTCCTTCTTTCTCTTTTGTTCTGGACATGTAGAAACCAATAGCTGTATCTTAGATGACCACTTACAAGCTTTTAAGATCCCAGACACACTCACGAAACTAGGAAGTAGAATATAACTTTATGAACTATATTATGCCAATTGACTGAGATTTCCCATGAGAGTATGGTCCTAATCCTTCAAACCCAAAAATCCAATCCTTTGAGGTGTTAGGTTATGTCTAAGATTTATAAATGTGCCTCTACATGCTTTATTATATACATGAGTATATGTGCATATATAGTCACATACTTGCATATCCATATACATATGCATACAACTATATATATATACTTATATACATTCTTATACATCAACTCAATGGCAGTGGGTTTGGTTTGTTATTTTCTTTACACCAAACCAAAAACCAAACTCACTGCTGTCGAGTTACTTCAACTTATAGTGACCCCTCCTTGGGTTACCGAGGCTATATCTCTATGAAAGTAGATTGCCCAATCTTCCTTCTGAGGAGTAGCTGGTGAGTTTAAATCGCCAGCCTTCTGGTTAGCAGTCAAAAGCCTTAGGCACTACGCCACCAGAGCTCCCAGGCACTATGCTGCCAGCACCCTTAATTCAGTCAGAGACTGAGATGAAATAAGGTAAGCTGAATTATGAGGAAGCCCCATCTACCTCACAATTGCCACTTAGAGGGAGAAACTTGCCATCATTTCTCACTCAGAAGAGTTTCTGGGCCTTCTGAGTGTTTTTACTGGGGCTCCTCTCATCACAGATCCATATATCCTGGACATGGTAAGACTCCACACTCCCCAATGATCAGAGGAACTAAACACACCATCTCCTCAAATGACCTGACCAATGATAAGTATCAAGCATTTAAATACTCAGTTTCAAAAACTGCAAACTAGGCCTGGGCAAAATACTTTCAGAGTCATTCAGAGAACTAAGAGCTTAATTAATGACTATTGATTAAATGCTCACTATTTGAATCACTACTGCCTTATGGAAAAAGAGACGAAGAGTGGCTAGTGATCTCTTTTTTTAAGAAAATGTGTGACCAATCTAGAACATTGTAAATATTTAGAAGAATGTTTAGGAAAAAAAAAAAGGGGGTACAAAAAACAGAAAATTATTCATTATCATCTCTAATCCTCTCTGGCTTTATGCCAATGAGATAGCATATAACTGCTTCTTTTCTCATCCATGATAAATAAAGTAAAATGTCTCTGGCAGCAAACCTAACATTATATGGAAGCTATTTAATGAATAAAGAGGATGGTTTGGACTTACTTGTAGTTTAACCTAAAAGTACCAGCTGACAAAGAAAATGTAAGACACAAAATAAAATCTTCATGAACAAGCTTTGCCATGGAACAATGGAATCAGGGACTAAGGTGGCATTGTTAATCTTGGAAAGAATAGAGTCTGCATAATAAAATCAGCAAGGAGACTTTTTAAATGGCGGTGCTTGATCTTTTCCCCAAGAGATACTGACTGCCCTCATAAGGGTCAGGTTCTAGAAAACATTTTCTGAAGCTCCTTAGGAGACTCTAATGGATAGCTGCCATGTTTGAGAGAATCATTGGGATAGGAGGCATGAGAAATTGAGATTCAACAAAGTCAGACATTAGATGAGTGAATATTTTAGGCAGTTTATACATATATATATACATACATACATGTGTGTGCAT
>NW_006921842.1:4729953-4731905 GCF_000298275.1 Orycteropus afer afer | reverse complement strand
AAAAAAAAAAAAAAAAACCTAGGAAGTTAAGCCTTTTAAATTTGCTCAGTCAGTGCTATCGTGTCTTCTTGGGAAACTCCAGAAGGTAAGATTGAAAAAAAGAAGTTTAAATTACAAAATGTCTAATGTCTTCTTGGTTTCCACAAGGTAAAAATTGATGAAAACCTGTGCTATTGTACATAGCTCCAGACAGATAGATATGGTTTGAATGAACCTACCTGGCATTCATTCATCCAATATTTAAAGGTGGATTAATATTAGTCTTGAGTAAGTCTTGGGGTTTTTAAAAGGATACCATGTAAATGTATGGCATTACTATGACTAGATAGTTCTATAATGGACACTACTCTGAAAACCATTCACAAAATCTGCTCATGGATCTAGCCCATGTATTTGTGACTTTTTTCCTAAGAAGCACATACTCAACTCTGTAAAGCACATTTCTGTTGGTTAAAATATTATTCTAAAGAATGTAAGCCATCTACTTTACCTTTCAGGAGTTTGTACTCAGATTGAAACATAAGTCATTACACAAAATAGTAGGTAGCAAGTAAAAGTGGGAATCAATACTTCATCAAATGCCAAAATTGTCATAACAATTAAGATAATTAAGATATATTTTGAGTTCAAACTTTAGACCGAGCTTGTACTGAGTGATTTATAAAAGTTATCTCTTGTAAGCTTTACTTATAAAATTCCTAAGAGTTAATTATTTATCTCATTCTAGAATTTTTTTTTTTAAGATGGAAGGCTGATGTTATGTTGTTGTTTGCCGTTGAGTCAGACCCAACTCATAGCGACCCCTCCTTGAGTTTCCGAGGCAGAGTCACTACGGAAGTAGATTGCCCCATCTTCCTTCCAAGGAGTGGCTGGTGGATTTGAACCGCCAGCCTTCTGGTTAGCAGTCAAGTGCCGTAGCCACTATGCTGATGTTATAGTTGGAAGTAAAGCTGTGATTCAAATTCAGGATTATCTGACCCCAAAATCCATGTCCCTGTTCAACACTCTGCCCTGCCTTTGGTAAAGAGCAGAGGGAGAGATCACATGATTGAATTCATTGAAAAGGGAAAATAGTATCTATTATAATGGAAAAAGACTATAAAATTGTTCTCAAGAGCTTGGATGAGGGAATGAACTGAAAATGTTGGGGTGACTTTAAGAGTGAAGAATATTTCAAATGAGAGAAATAACCTGAGCCAGGACCTCACATCAGAAAACACAGTGGTATGTTTGGGATCAGAGATCTCTGAAAAGTAAAATTCATGCCAGCTCATGCTATCATGACTAAGTACGGGTATTAACTACTCACTGTTCCCAAAATGATCCCCTGAATATGGGAAAGTTTGGCTGAATTAATTAATTTCATTACCTAAAAAGCAGAAAAAAAACCTCACTGCCAGCCAGTCAGTTCCAACTCATAGTGACTCATCCTTGGGTTTCCCAGGTGGTATCTCTACCGATGTAGATTGCCCAGTCTTCCTTCCTATGAGTGGCTGGTGGGTTTGAACTGCCAGGCTGCTGGTTAGCAGTCAAATGCCTTAGGCAGTATACCACCAGAGCTCCTAATTTCATTAAGTGTGATCCTAATTTACATATTTGTATTGCAATTATCTGCACAATTAATTTCGTTAGGAATAAAATACCATAGTAAAATTGAGGTGCTATTAGACTACAGATAAATATACTATTACTATAGGGGCTCTGGTCCTAAAAACCAGTGTAGAAGTCCAAAAAAATTAAAAGGCTAACTAAATGTGGATTTTTTTTATCAGTTTCCTAAATTAGTTCCAAGTATATAAGAACCAAAGTACATTGTAAAGAGTGATCAATCAGTGAGAGAACAGAAGGGCAGAGTTTGCACAGGGAGGTAGCTGGGGGCAGGAGTGCATGGGAGGGAAGGACACAGGGAAGAGGTAACTACAGGGAGAAAGCGGGAAGAGAGCTGTTACATT
>NW_006921842.1:4720961-4729853 GCF_000298275.1 Orycteropus afer afer | reverse complement strand
GCACAGGGAGGTAGCTGGGGGCAGGAGTGCATGGGAGGGAAGGACACAGGGAAGAGGTAACTACAGGGAGAAAGCGGGAAGAGAGCTGTTACATTGTGGGGAATTGCAGTCAATGTCAGGAAACAAAATGTGTATGAACTGCTGTATGGAAAATGAATCTGCTCTGTAAACTTTCACACAAATCACAATTAAAAAAAAAAAAAAAAAGTACATTGTAAGCCCCTTTAGTCTTCTGCAAACCACACACTCAAATCATTAATTTCTCCACAAATTTTTGAGAGGAGAGCAATCTAGAGTGGACTTGCAGTCTTCAGAGGAAAAACAGAGTAAGAAAAAACAGGAAAGATACTTTTTGCATATAATGCCTAAAGTGGAATAGCGGGTCATCTGCCATAGCCCAACTACAAAGCAAGGCAAACTGAGAACCTCTGGAATAAAAGAATCGCATGAGCCTTCTCCCAAGGGAGCACAGGAACAAGGGCAAGTCCAATTCCAGGTGGACTTGCAGCTCATTAGACTATGAAGACCCTCTTTAAGAAAAAAAAATATGAATTTATGAGTACTGCACTGCTAGTTGTAACGGGCCCTGAGGTGCTGAAGCTTGAACTTCATTGGCCCCAGGGTACATTCTCCTCCAGGTAGGGATGAAAGAACAGAAAGCTACATCAGAATAAGGAGGATTTTAAAATACGCTACCTCTTTGCCTGAAGTATGTCTGTGAAAGGGCCCATGCTATATATGCCAAAGACCTTTAGATCAGGAACATTTGGAATTCACTTCAACAGCATTTGCAAGTGAAAACCAGAAACTTGCCCAATCTTTAAGCACATTTAGTTGAGTCAGTGGTGGGCAGTGTGAGGGAACACTCCTCCTTTAATGACAAAATAAATTATGACATGCAGTTAGCTGGGTTCCTCTTTGTTGGTGTTTCAACAACATAAAAAATAAAAATTAAAATTAAAAAAAAAGCGTCTCAGTTCTTTGCTTTTGTCTGTTGTGTTGTTGTTATTTGCCATCGAGTCGGCCCCGACTCATAGCGACCCCTCCTTGGGTTTCCGAGGCAGTATCACTACGGAAGTAGGATTGCCCAACCTTCCTTCCGAGGAGTGGCTGGTGGGTTTGAACCGCCAGCCTTCTGGTTAGCAGTCAAGTGCCTTAGGCACTATGCTACCATTCATAAAACAATTCCATTTTCCCCTGACCACTAAAAGCTGGCCTTGATTCACTCTTGTTGTTGTTGTTATGTAACGTCCAGTCGGCCCGACTCATAGTGACCCCTCCTTGGGTTTCCGAGGTGGTATCACTACAGAAGTAGATTGTCCAACCTTACTTCCCTGGTGGGTTTGAACCACCAGCTTTCTGGTTAGCAGTCAAGTGCCTTAGGCACTATGCTACCAGAGATTCACTCACAATGATAAAAATAAACCAAGAATTTTTTTTCCATTTGGTGCTGATTTAGGGAATTCAGAGAAGCACAGGGTAAGAAATGTGGGTAACTTCCTATATCTTCTCAAAGTTTCTACATATCTTTTTTTGTAATGGATTTTATTGAAATATAATTTATGTACAGTGAAATACACAAAACTAAAGTGACATGGGTCAATACACTTTTTTTTTCAGTGTTCCCTCCCCTCCTCTCCCACCTCTGGCAACCAACAAAGAAAGTATCCCTCCATATATAAACCTTTCCTTGACCCTCCAAAACAACAAACAAATACTATATTTGTCCTTCTGTGACTGACTTATTTCACCCAGCATAATGTCCTCTGAGTTAAAACCATCCATATTATGCAGTGTTATGCAGACTCACATTATTCTTTAGTACTGCATAGCATTCCAGTATGTGTATATACATAGTTTGGTCAACCGCTCTTCCACTGATGGGCACGTAGGTTGTTTCTATCTTTTTGCTATTGTAAATAGTGCTGCGATGAACATGAGCATGCATGTATCTGTTCCTGTCCTGGCTCTCACCTCTCTAGGATATATACCTAGTAATAGGATTGCTGGGTCAAATGGTATCTCTAATTCCAGCTTTCTAAGCAATCACCATATTGCTTTCCACAGTGGTTGTATCTCTTCACAGTCCCACCAGCAGTATATGAGAGTCCCGATCTCTCCACATCCCCACCAGCATTTGTTATTTCCTGTCTCATTGAACCTTGCCATCAGTGCTGGGGTGAGATGGTATTTCATTGTTGTTTTGATTTGCATCTCTCTGATAGTCAATGATTGTGAGCATCTCTCCATGTATTAGCTGGCCACCTGAATATCCTCCTTGGTGAAGTGTCTATTCATGTCTTCCACCCATTTTTCAATTGGATTGTTAATTCCTTTGGTGTTGAATCATTGGAGTTTTCTATAAATCTTAGAGGTAAGTCCCTTGCCAAATGTGTAGTTATCGGCAAATATGAATTTGTTGCTGTCATTTTTGTTATGTGTTTTTTCGTGGTGTCTATTTCTTTGTTCCATATAATTATTTATGCTGAGTTCATTTTGTTTATGAATCATGTTATTACTTCCTTTGTTGCTATTGTTTTAGTATTTGCTAAATATTTGTGCTGGTCCTCTTTTTTATTTTGATGTGAAGGTTTATCATTTTTCTTTGAGGTTACCCTGTGATTTATAATTTTCTTCCCAAGTTTAGAACAATCCATTCTATCTTGTGGTTGTCTTGGCATCCCTACCATCTAGAAGTTCTGTAATGACAGTTTTTTCCCTCTTTTTGGTTTGTAGTTGTCCTCATTTGTCAATTGATGTCTCTGGTTCCCTGTTTACAATCTTGTAGACTTATTTACTTTGGATACTTCCATAGCTGGGTTGGTTTCTGGGTTATATCATCATGTGTGTTAATGGTCAGTTGTTGTTGGCTGTTGTTGCTTCTCTGTCCAAAGGACTCCCTTTAGCATATCTTGTAAGGTTGGTCTAGTTTTCACAAATTCCCTTAATTTCTGCTTATCTGGAAATGTCCTAATTTCACCATCATATCTGAGGGACAATTTTGCTGGGTACATAATTCTTGGCTGGAAATTTTTCTCTTTCAGGGTTTTATATATACCATCCCATTGTCTTCTCACCTGCACGGTTTCTGCCAAGAAATCGGAGCTTAGTCTTATAGGTTGTCCTTTGTAGGTAGCTTTTTGTTTTTCCCGTGGCTACTTTCATGATTCTTTCTTTGTCTTTGGTTTTGGTGAGTTTGATGATATGTCTTGCTGATTTTCTTTTGGGGTCTATCCTGTTTAGGGTTCATTGGACTTCCTGAATGGATATATTCTCATCTTTGATCACATCAGGGAAGTTCTCCTCCAACAAATCTTGAACAATTTTTCTCAGTGGTTTTATTTTTCTCTTCCTGTTCTGGAATTCCAATAACAGGTAGGTTATATCTTTTGATGGTATCCCACATGAACCTTAGGCTTTTTTCACTTTGTTTTGATCTTTTTTCTGATTGATCTCTTTCTAAGGCAGTATTCAGGTATTTTTCAATCTCATTAATTCTGTCTTCCAATTGCATCAATTCTACTCCTTTGTCCTTTCAATGTGTTATCCATTTCTGACAATTTACTATTAAACTTCTGGATTTCTATCTGTAGATTATGAATCATTTCTAATTTTTCATTTATTTTGTCATTTTGTTCTTGTATTTTCTTTCAAAATTCTTCTAGGATTTTATCTGTGTTTTCCTTGATCTGTCTCTCAATCCTTTGAAGATACCTAAATATAATTCTTTTGAATTCTTTATCAGCGAGTTCCAATTATGCGTCTTCCTCAGAGATGTGTTTTGGGTCTGTATCCTGGTCCCTTGTTTCTCCTGCTTTATCTTGCTTCTTTGTGTGGACTGTGATGCTCTGTTGCCCCTGGCCATTGTGACATTTTTGTGTTTATAGTTAATTGATGTTTGTATGTTGGAGTGAGTTGCCCACAATTTTTGTTTTCTTTGTGCTGTGCTCCTCTATTCACTAGCTGAGAACACTTATACACTCACCACCTGTCGCCTTTCCTGTTGTCAGCCTCTTGTACGTTCCTGCCCACCTTGGCAAACAGAGCCTATTCTTAGGTCCCTGGAATCTGAATGAAAATGCTATCACTTTAAAATCCAAAACAGTTGCCACTTGTAAAGATTCAAAATGGCTGCACCCTTGGTCACTTTAAATATCCAAAATGGCTGCTGCTTGTAAAGATTAAAAATGGCTGTTCCCTTGGTCACTTTAAATATCCAAAAGGCTATCATGTGTAAACAATCAAAATGGCTGTGCCCTCCGGACAATGGAAAGTCATCAGCTCAGGTCTCCCTCCTTCCTGTTTCCCTTCTTAGTCATAGGCCACCAGTGCAGTCGTCCCTGCAGCCCTTTGTGACCAGGGCTGATCTTTAGGCCAATTCTCAAGTCCCAACACCACTTGGAAATATTCAGGCTGTTGGTCCCGTCAGAGTAGCCGACAGTCCGCAGCTCCAACAGTCTCTGTACTAATTATATTCGTTCAGATTTTTCCACTAGTGGGTGCCTAATCCACTTCTGTATAGTTCCTTTCAAAGTTCAGGGCTCCAGGATTATCTTCTACATCTTTGTCAACTGGTTTTTCCTTTCTCTGTTGAAGAGGGTCTGTGTCACTTGTCTGCCTATACCTCCATCTTACTGGAAGTCTCTTCTTTATATCTTTTGTGTGTATGAGATATCAAGATACTACCATCCTCTAACTGAGACATAAAAAGATAATTTTTATATCTTACCTATAATTAAATCACCTATTACAGGCATATTTCAGAGATTTGCTGGTTCACTTCTAGAGCCCCTATAAGGCAAGTTTGGCAATAGAGCAAATCACATGGATTTTTTTGGTTTCCTGGTGCATATAAAAGTTATGTTCACACTATATTGTAGCCTATTGCATGTGCAATAGCATTATTGAAGTTCAAAGTGTTATGAGAAGTACCAAAATGTGGCACAGAAACATGAAATGAGCACAGGCTGTTAGAAAAATGGTGCCAATAGACTTGCTCCATGCAAGGTTACCACAAGCTTTTAATTTGTAAAAATGCAGTATCTATGGGGTCAATAATGCAAAGTACAATAAAAAAGTTATTGCCTATAATAATCCACACATGATTTGTGATTAACAATTATTCTGAACTTACGGCTCATAATCTATGTAATTTTATAATGAGTAGTCCTGACTAGTCTCCATTAATTTGTACAAATAAAATGATATGAATCCATAGTTAATCTTTGAAAACAACAGATTATTAGTAACAATTATTTTATTATACAGGCAGTGACATTCCAAATGCTTTATTCCTCTGTTGTAGAACACGTTCCATTCTGATGTATAATACATTTATAAATGTACTAGTATCTAATAGTAGATTATATGTTCCTGGAAGAATCAGATGTTCTGTCTCAGATGCTATGGTTTACTATTGATACTTCATTTAGTAATTACAATAACTCAATTAAAAAGTTAATTCTATCTTGATAAGCAAGTAAAATGAAGCATATGGAAATCACTTGTCAGAGGATATGAAAGTTGGTAGAGTGGAACTTGGTTATGATTAATGCTGACTGCCTGTAACTTCTTTGCTCATTCTTTTATACAGTTCTGGTCGTATCATGTAAGTTAGCTTACTAGAGTACCGTGCATAGAGTAGATAATGAATAAACAACTCATCACATGTGAAATTTTATAACTTCTTATGGTTCTAGATAAACCATTCATCATGGTATTGGAGAATCAGACATTTAGCCCTGACTTCATCCTTCTGGGAATCTTCAGTCACACACCTAGCCATATGTTCTTCTTCTCTCTGGTCTTGGGCATCTTCACAGTGGCCCTCTTGGGGAACACTACCATGGTTCTCCTCATCTACCTGGATACCCAGCTCCATACCCCCATGTATTTCCTCCTCAGCCAACTCTCCCTCATGGACCTCATGCTTATCTGCACCACTGTACCCAAAATGGCCTACAACTACTTGTCTGGATGGAATTCCATTTCAGTAGCAGGCTGTGAAGCCCAGATATTTTTCTATGTGTCCCTTTTGGGTGCTGAATGCTTCTTACTGACTGTCATGGCCTATGACCGCTATGTTGCCATTTGTTACCCTCTTCGATACCCCAATCTCATGAGCCAGAAAATCTGTGGACTTATGGTTGCCTCTTCCTGGATCCTTGGCTCCCTTGATGGAATAGTTGATGTAGCAGCTACTTTGTTCTTCTCATATTGTGGCTCCCGAGAAATACCTCAGTTCTTCTGTGATGTGTCTGCACTTCTAAGTCTCTCATGCACTGAT
Source organism: Orycteropus afer afer (assembly GCF_000298275.1). Taxonomy (NCBI): domain Eukaryota; kingdom Metazoa; phylum Chordata; class Mammalia; order Tubulidentata; family Orycteropodidae; genus Orycteropus; species Orycteropus afer. The sequence continues at coordinate 4,723,567 of NW_006921842.1, read as the reverse complement.
ACTTCAACTTTTGAAACACTTGTTTTTATCTGTTGTATATTAATGCTTCTCTTGCCGTTATTACTCATCATTGCCTCCTATACTTGTGTAATTATGGCTGTCATTCGAATGAGCTCTAAGGAAAGCCAGCACAAGACTTTCACAACTTGTACTTCACACCTTATCATTGTTGGCATGTATTATGGAGCGGCAGTATTCATATATATGCGACCCACTTCTAATCGGTCCCCAACTCAGGACAAGATGGTATCAGCCTTCTATACCATCCTCACCCCTATGCTCAACCCTTTGATCTACAGCCTTCGCAACAAAGATGTGGCCAGAGCATTCATGAGGGTACTAGGGAGGGGCAAATCTGGACAATAAATTGAATATGATTTATTTTTCCTCTGCTATCTCCTCTTTCTGGCACATTCATTTATTTAAAAAACATGATTTAGCAACAAATATATAAGACAATTTTACTAAGATATTTATGGGCACCAGAGTTGGTAGACTCTGGGTATACATCCATTAATTAATATATTTTGCTTTTATTGTATAATAATTTTAGTTTGGAACATAATTAAAATACTTGGAAAATAAAAGATAACGTTAAGAAACAGATATACTTTGATTTCCATAACTAACTAATAAATAAAACTGCATAAAATTCTTTCCTTGCTATGAAAACCCTGAGTCTTATTGAACTGCTTGTACTATGTCTTATGCACTGACTTAAATACTACACTTGCATACTTTCATTTGTTATTACTTTATTTAAAATAGACAAACCAGAGAGATAGAGATATTCTCTCATTTATCAAAAAGCTTATTCTATAAGTGAATACTACTTATTTTGGCAGGGGGAAGGTTTATTTGCTAAGTGTTTTGACTTCCTTGATGTAATGACCAACTGTATATTCACAGACTGTATTATGGTACCACAACTTTTATCCCAGTGTTTGCATTCCTTGATATCATGGAAATCCAAAATGGTGTGTGAAACTCCAGTGCTGTGCTCCCTGCCGAGAAGTCATAAACTTTATCATTTTCCTACATTGAGTCAGGATGGAAACGCTCTTATTTTCATATCAAAATAACTCTAGTCAGATGAGTGTTGAAAGAAATTTTTAAATTACAAAATAAATGAATATTGAATAGTTTCCATTAATTAGCCTGATGATGTAACAAAGATATGATAATCTTTTTATGACAGAGCTATCTACATTTTTGTGTTTCCCTGGTGAATATTAGGTGGTAGCTGAATAAGAACATTTATTAGTCTCTAATGGCCACGGTACAATCTCCTAACCCCCATCCAGAGACAATCTAGTCTTCTCAAGAGACAAGCCTCAGACTCAATAGCAATGCTTTCTCTCAATATGGGTGTTGTTATTAGATGCCATTGAGTCTGCTCCAACTTACAGTGACTCTATGTACAATAGAATGAAACACTGCTTGGCGGTATGCCATTCTCACAATCCTTGAGCAATCCTTGTTGCAGCCACAGTGTCAATTCATCTTGTTGATGGGTTTCCTCTTTCACTGATCCTCTACTTTACCAAGCATGATATCCTTCTCCAGGAAATGGTCTGTTCTAAGACTAGCCACTCCTCGTAAGGAAGGTTGGGCAATCCTACTTCCGTAGTGATACTGCCTTGGAAACCCAAGGAGGGGTCGCTATGAGTCGGGGCCGACTCAATGGCACATAACAACAACAACAACAACAAGATGAAGTCTGACTATTCTCCACAATTTGCTATGATCCACACAGTCAAATGCCTTTACACAGTCAATAAAACACAAGTAAACATCTTTCTGGTGTTCTTTGCTTTTAGCCAATATATATCTGAGATCAGCAGTGAAATTCCTCATTCCACATCCTACTCCGAATCCAGCTTGCATTTCTGAAAATTCCCCTGCTGCACTGTCAATCTACTTCCGTAGCGATATCACCTTGGAAACTCAAGAAGGAGTTGCTATGAGTTGGATCTGACTCTATGGCAGTGAGTTTTTCTTTTTTTTTTTTAGTTCAGCAAGATTTTACTTGTATGTGATATTAGTATTATTTGATAATATCTACATTCCATTGGATCACCTTTCTTTAAAATGGGCACAAATATCAATCTCTTCTAGTCAGTTGGCCAGATAGCTATCTTCCAAATTTCTTGGCATAAATGAGTAAGAGTCTCCAGTGATGCATCCATTTGTAGGAACATCTCAATGGGCATTCTGTCAATTTTGAGGCCCTTGTTTTTCACCAATTCCTTTAGTAGAACTTGGACTTCTTCTTCAATACCATTGGTTCTTGATCATAGCTACCTCCCAAAATGGTTGAACAGTGACCAATTCTTTTTGGTATAGTAACTCTGTATATTCCTTCCATCTTCTTCTTCTTCTTTTTTTAATTAATTAATTTTTATTGTGATTTGGGTGAAGGTTTACAGAGCAAATTCACCTTCCATACAGTGGTTCATATATACTTTGTCTCATGACATTGACCACAGTTTACCACAATGCAACAACTCCCGTCCCACTTCCTCCCCATAGTTACCTCTTCCCTGTGTCCATCCCTCCATGCACTCCTGCCCCCTGAGCTGTCTCCCTGTGCATAAGCAGCCCTT
>NW_006921842.1:4707680-4720791 GCF_000298275.1 Orycteropus afer afer | reverse complement strand
CCCCCTTTTTTATTTCTCCAAATGATTTTGAGTTTTGTTCCACATTGTTCTCCCTCTCTATCAAGGATCTCCTACATAGATCCCCTTCCAAGTAGATGACAGTGGTAGCCAGGCACCATCTAGTTTTTCTGATCTCATAGTTGTATAGGCTGCAGATCGGATGGTGTACCAGTCACTAGGACCTTCCAACTTCTTTTGATGCTTCCTGCATTGTTCAATATCTTGCTCATAGAATCCTTTAGTATTGCAACTCGAGGCTTGAATTTTTTATTCAGTTCTTTCAGCTTGAGAAATGCTGAGTGTATTCTTCGCTTTTAGTTTTCTAACTCCAGGTCTTTGCACAATCATTATAATACTTTACTTTGTCTTCTTGAGCTGTCCTTTGAAATCTTCTGTTTACCTCTTTTATTTCATCATTTCTTTCTTTCACTTTAGCTACCCTTCATTCAAGAGCAAGTTTCAGAGTCTCTTCTGATATCCATTTTGGTCTTTTCTTTTTTCCCTTTTCAATGACCTTTTGCTTTCTTCATGTATGATGTTCTTTATGTCATCCCACAACTTATCTGGTCTTTGGTCACTGGTGTTCAATGCATCAAATCTATTCTTCAGATGGTCTCTAAATTCAGGTAGGACATAATCAAGGTTATTTTTGGTTCTCATGGGCTTGTTTTAATTTTCTTCAGCTTCAACTCGAACTTGAATGTGAGCAATTGATGGTCTGTTCCACAGTCAGCTCCTGGCCTTGTTTTGACTGAAGATACTGAGCTTCACCATCACCTCTTCCCACAAATGTAGTCTATCTGATTTCTGTGTATTCCATCAGGCGAGGTTGACATATATTGATATTTGCAATGAATAAGTATTGGTCTTGCAAAATTCTATCATGCAATCTCTGGAGTCATTTCTATCACCAAGGCCATATTTTTCAACTACCAATGATTCTTGTTTCCAGCTTTTCCTTTCCAATTGCCAGTAATTATCAGTACATCTTGATTGCATGTTTGGTTAAGTTCAGAATGGAGAAGTTGGTAAATTTCTTCAGTTTCTTCATTTTTGTCTTTACTGGTTGATGCATAAATCCGAATAATGGTATTAACTGGTCTTCCTTGTGAATGTATATATATTATCCTATCACTTAAAGCAATGTGCTTCAGGATAGATCTTGAAGCATTCTTTTTGAAGATGAATGTGATGTCATTCCTCTTCAATTTGTCATTCCTGATATAGTAGATCATATGAGTGTCTGCTTCAAAATGGCCAATACCAGTCCATCAGCTCACTAATGCCTAGGATGTATATTTTTATGTGTTGCATTTCATTTTCAACAACATCCAATTTTCCTAGGTTCATACTTTGTACATTCCATGTTCCAATTATTAATGAATGTTTGCAGCTGTTTCTTCCCATTTTGATTAGTGCCCTATCAGCAAATGGAGATCCCAAAAGCTTTACTCTATCCATGTCATTAAAGTAGATTCTACTTTGAGGAGGCAGCTCTTCCCTAATATTTTGAGTACCTTCCAACCTGAGAGGCTCATCCTCAGGCACTGTATTAGACAATGTTTCAGGGTTATTCATAAAGTTTTCCAGTAATATACCAGACAGTGTCTCACTACTATTCATAAGGTGTGGAAGAGAGAATGCAAAGTGAAATATTTTTATATCCTAAAAGATCTAATTTCTATGAAATTGTTTGTGGTATAAATGATTAACTATCTGGCTGCTAAACAAAAAGGTGGATGTTGAAGTCCACCCAAAAGTGCCTCAGAAAAAAACTGCCCAACAATGTTTTTACCCACTCCACTCCATAGAGAGAAGTGCTAGTAATAATGGATTAATGTTAATGACGTGAAATAGACTATGATGAGAAAATACAGAGCTTTGGGTATGTAACAAACCAAAAAGACCCAAACCCATTGCCTTCAAGGGGATAAAACAGGGAAGGGTTAAATTCCTCAGAATATCTCCTTTTCGTTATAATTAGTGTACAACAATAGATTCTGCTAAGGAACAGCTCCTCCTAGAGAAGATGTTAGGTGGATAGTTTAGACCAGGTTTGGCTCTAAGTTTTTGAGAAACACTTTCTCTGTCCTCTCATTCCAATTTGCAGGATTTTCTTGTGATTAATCTTACCCACCATAAAATTGGTAAATATATAGGGCTAAAGTTTGAGTATGGACATAGGCAAAAAAGACCAGAGAGACTCCCCTAACCAACGTTATGTGTTATATGATAGTTTTACCTATCATGTGGCCTAGCCCAGCTCAACAGAGAATTTAATTGACATCTAGGTCAATTGACATAACATAGTCCACAAAGACGATCTTCTACATCCTGCTTTGGTGAGTAGTGACTGGGGTCTTAAAAACTCACAAACAGCCATCTAAGATATAGCTATTGATGTCCCCATCCAAAACAAAGAAGAGTGAACAAAATCAAAGACTAAAGGAAACAATTAGTCCAAAGGACTAATAGACTGTGAGAATCACAGTCTCCACTAGCCTGAGAGCAGAAGAATTAGATGGTGCCCAGCTACAACTATTGATGGCTCTGATCGGGGTCACAATAGAAGGTCCTGGACAGAATGGGAGAAAAATGTAGAACAAAATCCAAAAGCTCTGGTGGTGTAGTGCCTAAGGCATCTGACTGCTAACCAGAAGGCTGGCAGTTCAAACCCACAAGCTACTCTTGGAAGGAAGATTGGGCAATCTACTTCCATAGAGATACCATCTTGGAAACCCAAGGAGGGTTTGCTATGAGTCGGGATAGAATTGATGGCACTGGAAAAGAGACTACTGTTCTCATAGAGACTAGTGGAAAGAAGCTCATTGGTCTCGTAGAGAGTAGTGGAACCCCTGAGACTACGGCCCTTAGACACCATTCAAACCTGGAACTGAATCTTCCAGTGGAAATCAACCTTCAGCCAAACAACAGACAGAGTATAAAGTGAACAATAGCACCCATGAGGAAAGTACTCCTCAAAACAATAAACTATACAACACTAAAGGGCAGCATTTCCCCAAAAACAAAGTTCAGAAGGCAGGAAGGAGCAGGAAAGGACGAATGGAAGCGGGGAACCCAGAAAGGAACTGGGAAGAGTGTTGTGAGATGAAAAGGATTGAAACCAATGTCAGAAAACAAAATGTGCATAAATTGTTAAATGGAGAACTAATTTCCTCTGTAAATTTCACCAAAACACAATAAAATGGGAAGGAAAAAAAAAAAAAAAAAAAAAGTTGGAAAAAAAAAAAAAAAAAAAACTGATGGAAATTATAAATACGTATATACTTGACAATAGCTTCTGATTACATTTCTCCCAGGACTTTCATCTGAGGTGGCAGGTTCAGCTCTGTTTATGTTCTATCTTGTGTATGTGGGTAAATACCATCATCCCCACCAAGATTCAACAAATATGCAAAACTTTAGGGTCTCAGAAACCTTCAAATTTTAACTTCTAATGTTAAGGCAGACAATTCCACACCGTAACACAGTAAAACTGAAAAAGACTTTTATACCCCACCATTTATCAGTGGTAGTTGTTAAGCCCCAGAGATATGAAATTATTTTATCAAGGTCAAATATTTGTAATCATTGTACAGATTCATCAAAAAGAGCTTGAAATGTTTAGGAAATTCAACAACAAATATTCAAGATAGGATAAGACCTCAATCCATTCTAACAACAACAGCAAAAGTAATCACTTTTTTGTAATCCAATGTGGCATTTCTTATAGGTTTATATCTTAACTTAGAAATAAAGTCCACTGAAGGGAGTTGTGTAAGATGTAGTATCATCTCTCTATCTTTCATAATGAGATTGGTATCATTCATATGTGTTAAGTCTTAGGTATCAATACTTCTGTAAGTCAAAATGTAATCTAAAGTTTATTCTGAGTTCTTTGATTCTAGTCAGTTCTCTGGCACTGATTGGTTGAGGTGATCACCATCTCAGACAGATGATCACTGGAAACTTGGACTCTATCTATGCTCCAGGTTCAGTAGAAGGTGACTGTTACTTAGAAAAGCAGTATCCAGAGGCTCATTAATGAGGTATCTTGTGAGAGCTGAAAACTTTTAATGAGCATGGCAAAGTTGAAGACCCAGAGAGCCTAGCTAATAACTACCCTAATTGGAAAAGTTTCAAACTTTATGTGGTTTCTTGGGACCTAGCAGCAAAGTGCCAACTAATGAAAGGTGAAAATTACCATGATTACCAAACTCAAAGGGACAAAGTTGTTTGGTTACTCTGATGATATCTGACAGGGAAAGAAGTCTGATAGTGGTAAATATACTCCCATCAGAAAGATGTAACAAGCAAGTTAACATGTAACTGTTTTCTATAATTATTAGAGAATATACAAGAACTTTTGTGACATAAATGTTTTCTCCTATCAGCCTAATATAATTGTCTAAAGTTAAAGTCAAATCACTGCAAATTTTGTGTACATCTTAAATTGAAAAGACTCTTTTCCTGACGAACCTGGTATAAGTTACAAAGAAAATATTCTACTAATCAGACTCATAAGGAGCTCTGGTGGAGTAGTGGTTGAGGTATTCAGCTGCTAACCAAAAAGTCAGGAGCTCTGGTGGTATAGTGCCTAAGGCATTTGACTGTTAACCAGAAGGTTTGTAGATTTGAACCACCAGCCACTCCTCGGAAGGAAGACTGGGCACTCTACTATCTGTTGTAATACTGCCATGGAAACCCAAGGAGGGCTTGCCTTCAAGATCTGACTTGATGGCAGTGAGTTTGGTTTGTTTTTTTAACCAAAAAGTCAGTGGTTTGAACCTACCAGCTGCTCCATGGAAGAAAGATGAGGCAGTCTGCTTCTGAAAAGATTTACAGCCTTGGAAACCCAATGTGGGTCACTCTGAGTTGGAATCAACTTGATGGCAGTGAGTTTTTTTGAATCTGTGTCGTATTTAAATTGTGAAAAATGATTTATTCCATCACCTTATTTTACATTACACTTTATTATATTCAGTGAATAGGATCATTTTTGTTTTCAAGGACACCAAGTAACCAATTCTATATAATTCTCAGTTACCAATAACATCTTCCAATAAAGCTTCATTTAGGCACCAGCAATATATTTTTATTCCTGATATTAATTCATTATTTTTTGAAAGTACATTTGTTTAACTATTGTGAAATATTTTAGTGGTACTTGGCACAAGAATAAACACTCAGAAAAGCAATATAAATGTTTATTATATCTTAACCCTATAATTATTTATTTTCCTGCTTTTAAGGAAAGCGTATAGTCCACAGAGTTGATGGCTTCTGTGTAATTATCTACAAGCACATAATTCACCTCTTATATTCCCAGCCTTAACCAAATGCCTGAAGTCATTATTAATCATTCCCAAGAATGTATTATATTTTGCTGAATATATATGTATTCATAAAAACATAAAGGCTTTTATGCTTGATAAATAAGATTTTGTATTCTACATGTAATTGTGCAATTTTCATCTTTCACACATTATGTTTTCTTAATTAGCCTATGTGGATATAAATCAAATGCATTCATTTGAACTTTTAAAAACTTGTATAATACCTCACTGTATAAATATAATATCAAATTATTTATCCATTCTCCTACTAATAGAAAGTAGAAGGTCAGAGAAAAAGAGGAATTCCCTCAATGAGATGAATTGACACAACACCTGCAATAATGGGCTCAAATATAGCAACCATTGTGAGGCTGGCCCAGGATCCAGCAACGTTTGTTCTGATATACATAGAGTCACTATAGGTTGGAAATGACGCAATGGCATGGTTTTGGTAATCTAGTGCCACTCTAGCAGACATACCACAAGTGGATGACTTTAACAAACCAAGATTTATTCTCTTACAATTCAGGAGGCTAGAAGTCTGAGTTCAAAGTGCCAGCTCTAGGGGCTGCATGAAAGCCCCTCAACCTTGGGCTTCAGCTCTGCCTCTTGCTCTCCACCCACCAGAGCTGGAGGCATCTCTTAATTCAGGCAGCTGCTGGCTGCTGAGGCTGATAAATCCAAGGTCAACAAGGAAAATGGCACAGTCCCGAAATTATCAAGCAGCACAGCAGGCCACTAGTTCAAGTCTCAAGATCGGCAGATCACATGCCAGGCCACTGAGATGAAGACTCAGCCAAATGCAGGAACCAGATGTGCCAAAAAGCTCAGAGACCTTCTCAAACTGTCATCTTATATACTGGAAGAAGACCACATCGCTAAGGCAGCTATTCAGTTGCTCACAGTAGATTCAGGGAGTTGATTACTAGTCTCATCATGGAGAATAACTACATCCAGCTGCCCAGCCACTCAAAACCAGGCCCAGCCAAGTTGATACATAACCTTAATTACCACAGGCACCTAACAACAATGACCTATGTTCTATGTTACTACCACTAATAACTGCAGTGAATATTCTTTTGCCCAACTCTACGTAGCTGATTGTTGTTTTACTGTTTATTAGTGAAGCTGAGCATCTTTTAAAAGCCTAGAAGCCACACTGTGATCACTTGCCTGCACATCTGTCTTTCCTCTGAGACTATGAACTTCCTGACCCTGTGAACTCCAGCCTCGAAGTCCTGCTTGGGTTGCTCCCCTTTCCTGGAATACTTTGCTGTTCTCCATAGCATTCCACTCTGTCAAAAGCCTACCTTGGTTCAACACCTCCAAAAAGCTACCTCTTTTTGAAAATCTTATAGCAATCGTTATACACCAAAAAAAATAAAATAAAAATGAAAGCCTATTGCCTCAATGTGATGAAACAAAATGTGTATGAACTGCTGTATGGAAAATGAAATTGCTCTGTAAACTTTCACCCAAATCACAATAAAAATTTTAAAAAAAAAGCCTATTGCCTACTTGCATTTCTGCTGTTTCCAGCACAACAAATGGTCACTTTACAGAGACAGTAAGAGAATGAGAAATAATAGAAAGGAGGCTTAACTGAAGTGTCTCCGTATAAACCCCGGAGCGGAGGGATAAACCACACTGTTATGCCATATGCCTCAAGTAGGAACGGAAGGAACACATCAAGCCTTTTGCTAGAATGTGTCAATTTTATTTTACTTTCCAGGCTCTTATATAGTGATTAAAAACAATACAAGCTATATCATCATAAGATTTCAGGGAATTGGCTAAAAAATATAATCTCATAAATTTATGTCAAATCTTGCTAAATCATGCTGATTAAATATATTCCCTATTTCTTCCGGGAGTGATATGAGAACCATGGAGATCTGAATGTTTAGCTCAACCAAAGGACAAACTCATTTGTCAACTTGAAGGGAGCAACATTCTTTCCCCAACATGACTCAACATGCAGATGCTATGTGCATCAATGTACTATAGACTCAATATATAGACACCATGCATCCATGTACAATGTACAGATGCAATGTATCAATACCTTGGAGTCTTATTTCATACAGATGTAGTGCAGCAATGCCTTGGAGTCTATATTCCTCTAAGTCTTTCCAGACTGAGAAACATTCTGGCTCTCAACACATTTCTATTTCAGTGCACTGCCTTTTATATCTGTAACATCTTTGATGTAGCAAAATGATATTTAGTTTATGTATAAAATTATGGTCATATCTAGCAGCAATACTGAATTCCTGGAGATTTATTATGTTGACAATAATATTATCTGAAAACATCAATTTTATCTCTTCAGTTATTTTGATTTTTAATTTGTCTTCAGTTTTGTCCCTTTGTATTGGCCAGGATTTCCAGGATAATGTTGGAATAGCAGTAATAGTGGATATCTTGCTCATTCCAGATATTAATTAGAATACTTCAAACCCTTCAAAATTAATTTTGAATTTGTAATAAGATATTCCTAGATGTCACACATCAAATTAAGGAATTTTTTTTTATTCTTGGATTGTCAAGTGTTTTTATCATTATGGTACAATAAATTTAGTTGAAATTTTCTTTTTTGCTTTTTTTTTTTTACAGCTGTGGTGATGACTATGTTTTTCTCATTGAATATGATAATATGGCTCAATATGTTTATACATATTTTTATATTAAACCATACTAGCATTTATGAGATAAACCTTATCTAATTATTATATTGGATGTATATTACTATCATATATTTACATTATTATACTATGTTATATTTACCATAGTAATATACATACACATCCTATATCATAATCGAATAGATAAAATTTACTATAGTGGTACATCCAACATCATATTTGGATAAGGTTTATCTCATAAATCGAAGTATGGTTTAATACCAAAATACCTGTAAAAATATTGGGCCACATTATCAGATTTAAATGAAAAAAACACAATCATCACAATAGTTACACACACACACACACACACACACACACAAAGCTGGATTTAGAAGAGGACGTGGAATGACAGATATGAAACAATGGATATCATTCAGGATATCAATGATAGATATCAAGAGGACTCAGAATGATGGATATCATTGCTGATGTCAGATGGATCTTGGCTGAAAGCAGAGAATACTAGAAAGATGTTTACCTGTGCTTTATTGACTATGAAAAGTCATTTGACTGTGTGGATCATAGCAAATTATTAATAATATTGCAAAAAACGGAAATTGTAGAACATCTAACCATGCTCATAATGAACCTCTACATGGATGAAGAGGCAGCCATTCTAACAGAATAAGGGGATACTGAATGGTTTAAAATCAGGAAAGATGTGCATCAGGGTTGTATCTTTTCACCACACTTATTCAATTGGTATGCTGAGCAAATAATCTGAGAAACTGGAATATGTGAAGGACACAGCATCAGGACTGGAGGAAGACTAAGGTATGCAGATGACACAACCTTGCTTGATGAAAGCAAAGAGGACTTGAAGTATTTACTGATGAAGATCAAAGATTACAGCCTTCAACATGAGTTACACCTCAACATAAAGAAAACAAAAATCCTTGCAACTGGACCAATAAGCAACCATGATAAAAAAAAGAGAAAATATTGAAGTTGTCAATGATTTCATTTTATTTGAATCCACAATCAATGCCCATGGAAGCAGCAGTCAAGAAACCAGTGTATTGCATTGAGCAAATCTGCAAAAGATCTCTTTAAAGTGTTCAAAAGCAAAGATGTCAACTTGAGGACTAAGGTGTGGCTGACCAAAGCCAGGGTTTTCAGTCTCCTCATATGCATGTGAAAACTGGACAATGAGTAAGGAAGACGAAAGAAGAATTGATGTCTTTGAATTATGGTGTTGGTGAAGGATATTGACTATATCATGGACTTCCAGAACAAACAAATCTGTTTGGGAAGAAATACAGCCAGAATGTTCCTTAGCAGTAAGGATGTCACTCCTCAGAAGGAAGATGGGGCAATCTACTTCCATAGTGATACTGCCTCGGAAACCCAAGGAGGGGTCGCTATGAGTCGGGTCCAACTTAATGGCACATAACAACAACAAGGATGTCAAAACTTTGCCTTACTACGTTGGACATGTTACCAGGAGGGATCAGTCCCTAGAGAAAGACATCATGCTTGGTAACACAGAGTCAGAAGAAAAAGAGGAAGACGGTCCATGAGATGGACTGACACAGTGGCTGCAATAATGGTCTCAAACATAACAATGATTGTAAGGATGGTGCAGGACCAGGCAGTGTCTTGTTCTGTTGTCACTGTAAGTCAGAATCAACTTGACAGCACATAACAACAATATAGTAAATCTGATCATGAATTTCTTTAGGGTTTTTTTTTTTCTAATTTATACATAATGTGATCATCCTGTGCTATTATTTCTACTACTGTATTTGCTTAGCTTTGACACATAGATTATTCCAAATTATAAGTGAGTTAGGTAAAAGTCTCCGGTTTAGTGTTTGTTTGTTTGTTTGTTTTCCATTCTCTGAAATAGCTTGGTGCAGTGGAGATTATCAGTTCCCTAAATATTTGTAATAATTCACCTATAAAATCATTTGGGCTTAGGGTATTTTACACTTGAATATTAATCCAAAACACCTCTTATTATTCAATTTATGTAATGTTTGTTTGTTTATTCATGATTTCATTTATTCTCAAGTTGATTTTATAGTTTTTATTTTCTAGAAAGTTATCCATTTTTCTAAAATTTCAAACTTATTGTCAACTTTTGTTTTCTCTCTCTCTCTCTCTCTCTCTGTTTCTGTCTCTCTTATGAAATACATTTAAGGCCATTCCTAGTACCAGTATAGTTACCTCCCACAAATGCTGAAATGTACTTGCACTGTTTCTTTATACAATTCTTACAATTCTTATTTCCTTTCAACTCATGTATTATCTTGAAGTATATTTTAAAATTTACAAATGTATAGCTTTATTACTTATGTTCATCTATATTGTTTGAGTCTAACTGCATTGTGGTAAGAAAATGGTGTCTGTGCTGTAGCAATTATTTGTCCAAGGACTACTTATAAAGTAAATTATCTTTCTCTTAGTTCTGACACACCTTTTCTTTCAAGGCATACCTATTTTTACCTTCCTCTGATTGAAATGAATATTTTTATAATTGACTTTCACCTGTCAGAATATATCCCCTTCTTTTACAAGCAAAACTGGCAATTGGTTGATCAGATACTAAAAGTCCAATTGGCATCTTCTATTTCTCCATCATTTACTTGTTTGTTTGTTTGTACATATATTTAATACTGTGTTTAGGCTATAAAATGGTAATTCTTCATTCAGGCACTTCCTAGAAAGTAAAGATCATAAATCACAGTCAAAGATTACTTGGATCATGTTTGGTTGACTACTGGTTTAATTTATTCCAATAAAAATATTCATTTTTTAATGATATCCCTTAAATTATTATGGTGGAAAATGGGCATTTTAATCAATTAATGTTAGTTGCCATCCAGTCTTCAGGACTGGATGGCAACTAACATTAATTGATTAAAATGGTGACCTTATAACAGAATGAAACACTGTCCTGTCCTACACCATCCTCATGATCGTTGGTGGGCTTCAGCCCCTTAGTAGGATAGTATAAATTGGACCAATACTACTGGAGTATTATTAAAAATTATATAACATTTTTAAATGTATATTTTATGATCCAGAAAAGTTTAAGGCTCTTCTGAATAAAAGTCTTGGCACAAGTGCTTAAAAATATATTCATATCATGAAACAAAATGTGTATGAACTGCTGTATGGAAAATGAATTTGCTCTGTAAACTTTCACCCAGATCACAATAAAAATTAAAGATAGATATATAGATATAGATATAGATATAGATATAGATATAGATATATTCATAATTTGTTTTATAGGAGCTATTTCTTTAAAAGAAATAAACTGAACAAAAAATTGAAACAACTCAAACTCTAATCACAGTCCCAAAACATCCAATCAATTGTATGGGAGTATGTCTTGGATTGAATTGTGTCCCCCCAAAATTCATGTCAGCTTGGCTGGGCCCTGATTCTCAGTGGGTTAGAAGTTAAATAATGATGTAATTTGGCAAACATGTAATGATATCGCATAATGTGATATGATGTGATAAACTGATGACATGCAAAAGGATTAAGATTAAAGATGGGTTGTAACAACACCCTTTGTCCCATCACAGCCCTGATCCATGTATGGGGAGCTTCCCTGGGGTGTGGCCTGCAACATCTTTTATTTTACAAGAGATAAAAGGAGAGAAGGGAGCAGAGAAGGGGGACCTATAACCACCAAGAAAGAGGACCCAGAAATGGAGCACATCCTTTGAACCCAGAGTCCCTACACTGGGATCCTCATAGGAACAAGAGACACAGAGAGAAAGTCTTCCCCAAGAACCAGCACTCTGAACTTGAACTTCTACCATACTAAACTATAAGAGAATACATTTCTGTTTGTCAAGGCATCCACTGTTACAGCAGCACCAGAAAACTAAGACAGAATATGCTACGGTATTTACCCCTATTCTAATGGATAAATATCATATTGTATTCCCATGCAGTTAATACCTTGAAACTGTTCAAAATAATGAGAGAGTTCTACTTAGTCTATATGGTCATTGCAGCTCCCTTATATTTTAAGTAGTTTCACAGCATGTATTTAGTATCAAAGGGAAAATCTAATTTTAAAAATATATTGAGAATTGAATTCAGTTTTTAATTTTAACTTGGAAGTTATGAACCTATAAAAATGTTAGCCTGAATTTCAATTACTTTGGAAACCTGGAAAAGAGTTGGGATCTTTAATCACTATGTTTTCATTTTTACATCAGAAGTTTCCAAAAGATAGACAATGATTACTTTGATCATGTTATGCTTTGATCATGTTATACTAATCAGTAATCTACACACAACTTTTCAATCCAAAAAAAAAAAAAATGTGCATAACAATTTGAAAAATAAAAAAGAAGAAAAGTCTCTCTCAAGCCTTACCACACAAGGCAGTTATATCTGGTGTTTTTACTTTGTCTGCGACAGCATCCCAATTATTTATGTTAAGTATTTGTTAACTAATACTAACTCATATTTTCCATGGGCTGGAAAAACTCCAGAGGTCTTATTTCTGAATCCAAGGTTACAAATCTCAAAGTTGAGGTCATGGCAGTTGCCTAAGGAAGATATAAAAAAACACGAACAATAAAGGAATTCAAAAGGTATAAATGCATCTGTGTACTAGATACAGACTGACCCTGAGCCAAGACAGTAATGATAACTTTCCACTTGGGTGAGTTAAATGAAAAAACCTGAATGAAAACTAGACCTAAGAATAGACTCCATTTGCCAAGGACATATGGGAGGCTGACAAGAGGAAAGGAGATGGGTCGTGAGTATATAAGTGCTGTCAACTAATGAATAGAGCAGTACAGCACAGAACCCTGCTTGCATAGATAACATACAAACAAAACAAAGAAAATGAAAATTGTGGCAAGTCATATAATCACCAATTAAATATAAACTCAAAAACATCACAAGGCCTAGGAGACAACAGAGCATTGCAATCCACACAAAGAAGCAAGATAAAACAGGAGAAACAAGGGACCAGGATACAGACCCAAAACACATCCCTGAGGAAGATGCAGCATTGGAACTCCCTGATAAGGAATTTAAAAGAATTATATTTAGCTTCAACATATTGAGAGACAGATCAAGGAAAACACTGACAATATTGAAGAAAAC
>NW_006921842.1:4693052-4707475 GCF_000298275.1 Orycteropus afer afer | reverse complement strand
AGTGAGATTGAAGGCAAATACCTCAGTACTTCTTTGGAAAGGGATCAATCAGAAAAAAGATCAAAACAAAATGAAGAAAGCCTAAGGTTCATGTGGGATATCATCAAAAGGAATAACCTATGTGTAATTGGAATTCCAGAACAGGAAGAGAAAAATAAAACCACAAGGAAAATTGTCAAAGATTTGTTGGAAGAGAATTTTCCTGGTATGATGAAAGATGAAAATATATCCATTCAAGAAGTCCAATGAACCCCAAACAGGATAGACCCCAAAAGAAAATCATCAAGACATATCATTATCAAACTCACCAAAACCAAAGACAAAGAAAGAAACCTGAAAGCAGCATGGGAAAAATGAAAAGTTACCTACAAGTGGCAACCAATAAAACTAAGCTCAGATTTACTGGCAGAAACCATGCAGGTGAGAAGACAATGGTATAGTATATATAAAACATGAAAGAGAAAAGTTTCCAACCAAGAATTAAATACCTAGCAAAATTGTCCCTCAAACATGATGGTGAAACTAGGACATTTCCAGATAAGCAGAAATTAAGGGAATTTGTTAAAACCAGACAAACCTTACAAGAGCTGCTAAAGGGAGCCCTTTAGACAGAGAACCAGCAACAACACACAACTGAGCATTAACATACAAAATGACATAACCCAGAAACCAACCCAGTTATAGAAGTATCCAAAGAAAATAAACCTACAAGATTGTAAACAGGGAACCAGAGACATCAATTGACAAATGAAGACAACTACAAACCAAAAAGAGGGAATAAATTGTATAGTTACAGAACTTATAAATGGTAGGGAAGCCAAGACAACTGCAAGATAGAAAGGACTGTTCTACACTTGGGAAGAATATTATAAATCACAGGGTAATCTCAAAGAAAAATTATAAACCTCTACATCAAAATGAAAAAGAGGACTAGCACAAATATTTGTTGTTGTTGTTAGATGCCATCAAGTCGTCTCCAGCTCATAGCAACCCTGTGCACAGCAGAATGAAACACTGCCCAGTCCTGTGCCAGCTCCATGATTCTTACTATACTTGAGCCCATCGCTGCAGTAATTGTCAATCCATCTCATTGAGGGCCTTCCCCCTCTTTCACAGACCCTCCACCTTATCAAGCATGACATCCTTCTCCAGAGGATGGTCCCTTCTGACAACAGGGCCAAAGTATGTGAGATGAAGTCCGGCCATTCTAGCCTCTAAGGAGCATTCCGGCTGCACTTCCTCTAGGACAGACCTGTTAGTTCTTTTCAGAGTCCACGGTACTTTCAGCATTCTTCACCAACACCACAGCTCAAAAGCCTCAATTCTTCTTTGGTCTTCCTTATTCTTTGTCCAGCTCTCACATGCCTATGAGGTGATGGAAAATACCATAGCTTTTGTCAGGTGCACCTTAGTCCTCAAGGAGACTTCTTTGCTCTTCAGCACTTGAAAGAGGTCCTGTGCAGCCAATTCGCCTGGTGCTATACGTCATCTGATGTCCTGACTGCTGCTTCCATTGGCATCAATTGTAGATCCAAACAACATGAAGTCTTTGACAATTTCAATCCTTTCTCCATTTATCGTGATGCTGCTTATAGGTCCAGTTGTGAGGATTTTTGTTTTCCTTATATTGAGATGTAATCCATCCTGCAAGCTGTTTTGTTCAATCTTCATCAGTAAATGCTTCAAGTCATCCTCACTTTCAGCAAGCAAAGTTCTGTCATCAGCATATTACAGGTTGTTAATGATTCACCCTCCAATCCTGATGCCATGTTCTTCTTCATAGAGTTCAGCTTCTCAGATTATTTGCTCAGCATACTGACTGAATAAGTATGGTGAAAGGATACAACCCTCATGCACTCTCTTCTTGATTTAAAACCATGCAGTGCTCCCTTTTTCTGTTTGAATGACAGCCTCTTAGTCTATGTACGGTTTCTCATGAGTACAATTAAGTGTTCTGGGATTCCCATTCTTCTCAATTTATCCACAATTTGTTATGATCCACACAATCAAATGCTTTTGCATAGTCAATAAAACACAAGTGAACATCTTTCTAGTATTTTTTACTTTGAGCCAAGATTCATCTGACATCAGCAATGATATCTCTCATTCCACATCCTCTTCTGAATCCAGCTTGCATTTCTGGAAGTTCTATGTCAATATACTGCTGCAACCATTTCTGAATATCTTCAGTAAGATTTTACTTGCATGTGATATTAATGATATTATTTGATAATTTCCACATTCTGTGGGATCACATTTCTTTGGAATGGGTACAAATATGGATCTCTTCCAGTCAGTTGGCCAGATAGCTGTCTTGGCATAACTGAATGAATGCCTCCAGTGTGACATCCATTGTTGAAACATCTGAATGGGTATTCTGTCAATTCCTGGAGATTTTTTCTTTGCCAATTCCTTCACTTCAGCTTCAACTTCTTCCTTCAATATCATTGGTTCTTGATCATATGCCACTTCCTGAAATGGTTGAAGATCAACCAGTTCTTTTTGGCATGGTGACTCTGTGTGTTCCTTCCATCTTTTTTTGATGTGTTCTGCATCATTCAATATTTTGCCCATAGAATCTTTCAATTTTGCAACTTGAGGCTTAAATTTTTTCCTCAGTTCTTTCAGCTTCAGAAATGCCAAGGGTGTTCTTCCCTTTTGGTTTTCTAACTCCAGGTCTTTGCATCTTTCATTATAGAAATTGTCTTTGTCTGCTCGAGCTGCTCTTTGAAATCTTCTGTTCAACTCTTTTATCTTGTTGAACAAGATTTGCTTTAGCTACTCTTTGCTCAAGAGCAAGTTTCAGAGTCTCTTCTGATAATAATTTTGGTCTTTTCTTTCTTTCTCATATTTTTAATGACCTCTTGCTTTCTTCATGGATGATGCTCTTGATGTCATCCCAGAATTCTTCTGGTTTTCAGTCATTGGTGTTCAGTGCATCAAATCTATTCTTTAGATGGTTTCTAAATTCAGGAGGGATATATTCAAGATCATATTTCAGCTGTCATGGACTTGTTTTAATTGTCTTCAACTTCAAGTTGAACTTGCATATGAGCAGTCGATGATCTGTTCCACAATTAGCTCCTGGCCTTGTTTTGGCTGAAGATATTGAGCATATCCATCACCTCTTGCCACAGATGTAGTCAGTCTGATTCCTGTGTACTCCATCTGGTGAAGTCCGTGTGAATAGCCATCATTTGTGTTGTTGAAAAAGGGTATTTGCAATGAATAAGTCGTTGGTCTTGCAAAATTCTGTCATGCGATCTCCAGCATTATTTCTGTCACCAAGGCCAAATTTTCCAACTACCGATGATTCTTCTTCGTTTACAACTTTTGCATTCCAATCACCAGTGATAATCAACACATCTTGATTGCACGTTTGGTCGATTTCAGCACTATTTACAGTGGAAGTTTAGAAAAATCTTCAATTTCCTCATCTTTGGCTTTGGTGGTTGGTGCGTAAATTTGAATAATAGTAGTATTACTTGGTCTTCCTTTTAGGGGTATGGATATTATCCTATCACTGACAGAATTGTACTTCAGGATAGATCTTGAAACATCCTTTGTGATGACGAATGCCACACCATTCCTCTTCAAATTGTCATTCCCAGCATAGTAGATCATATGGTTGTCTGATTCAAAATGGCCAAAACTAGTCAAACACTAAAACAATAGCAATGAAGGAAGTGATAACACAATTCATAAACAAAACAAGCTCAGCACAGAAAATTATATGAACAAAGAAATCAACACCACAAAAAAGCACATGACAAAATGACAGCAACATATTCATATTTGTTGGTAATGATATATCTGACAAGGGACATGTCTCTAAAAATCATAGAAAACTCCAACACCTCAACAACAAAAAGATTAACAATCCAATTTAAAAATGAGCAGAAAACATGAATAGACACTTCACCAAAGAGGATATTCAGGCAGCCAGCAAATACATTAAGAAATGCTCACAATCATTAGCCATCAGACAGATGCAAATCAAAACAATAAGATACCGTCTCACCCCAACACTAATGTCAAAGTTCAACAAGACAGAAAATAACAAATGCTGGTGAGGACATGGAGACATTGGGACTCTCATACACTGCTGGTGGAACTGTCAAATGATACAACCACTGTGGAAAACAGTATGCTGATTCCTTAAAAAGCTGGAATTAGAAATACCATTTTACCCAGCAATTCCATTACTAGATATATATCCTAAAGAAGTGAGAGCCAGGACAAGAATAGATATATGCACACCCATGTTCATTTCAGCACTATTTACAGTAGCAAGAAGATGGAAACCTAGGTGCCCATCAACAGAAGAATGGATAACCAAACTATGGTACACACGCACAATGGAATACTATGTAACACTGAAGAATAATGTAGAATCTGCAAAACACTGCATAACATGGATGAATTTGGACAACCTTATGCTGAATGAAATAAGTCATTCACAGAAGGACAAATACAGTATTGGTTCATTATTGTAAAAAGTCAAGGAAAGATTTATATAAGGAGGGAAACTTTGTTGGCTGGGGAGGAACACTGCAAAAAAAAAATGCATTGACCCATGTCACTTTAGTTTTGCGTATTTCACTGTACATAAATTATATTTCAATAAAATGCATTTAAAAAAACTTTAGATATCATTATTTCAGCATTGGAGAGAATTATTAAGTCAAGAAGTATCAGAATTCACGAGTAAGAATGAAAACTTCAATGCAATCCCTACATAGGGAGATGGCAAAAAGGAAAACTAAGCTTCCTTGAGTGTAACTGCAAACGTTGTTTGGTTCCATCTAGTACTGTTTTACTGATGCTCCAATAAGATTTGACCCATTAGGAACTTCTGGGAATGAGCCTTTAAATATGCAGGATCTCATGGAATTAACAGCAAGGACCCTGAAGCTAGACTGCCTAGGTTAAAATCCTTACTCTGTCATCAATGAGTTTTATGAATTCAGGCAACTTTTTAGCCTCACTGAATCTCAGCTTCCTCTTCTACAAAGTTGAAATAATAATCATACCTATCTTATAATGTTGCTTTGAGGATTGAATGTTTATTATTCCATTTTCCCATAGACTCATTATAGTTCTGATGGCTTGAATTTGTTTGTTTGTTTGTTTGTCATTAAACATTATATAGGAAGAAATTTTTTCTCATTTTCTCTATTCAGTGTCTCAGTTTCATCAAAAGAAAATAAAGAATGTAGATAATAAACTTGTATCATTTCTTAGAAGACCTTATTAGGAGCTCTGGTAGCGTAGTGCCTAAGGCACTTGACTGCTAACCAGAAGGCTGGTGGTTCAAACCCACAAGCCACTCCTTGGAAGGAAGATGGGGCAATCTACTTCTGTAGTGATACTGCCTCGGAAACCCAAGGAGGGGTCGCTATGAGTCAGGTCTGACTTGACGGCACATAACAACAACATAAGACTAAGGGGAGGCTACTTTCCCAATGATGGGAAAATGTGAGGTTTATGCTTCAAAAAGAATTAACCTCTCCAAATTTTAACCTAAATATCCTAAAAATCTCACATGTGATTTCCTAGTAGGCTTTTACCAATCTCCCCACTCAAAAAATATCTTTCAAATTTATCTTTAAAATATGAATTATATTTCTCAATTCTAAAACCAATGCATGCTTCTTCCTAAATTGTAAAACTTGAAATGAATGAATGAGTGGGATAAAAGACAAAAACAGTCCTACTTACCAGAAAATTTGAGAACCTATTAATAAGTTTTTGGTAAATTTTCTTCCTCTTTTTTTTTTGACAGTTTTACATATTTAAAATAGCTTGTGAATGGTTCATAGAGTTGTAATCAAAGTTATATAAAGATCTAAACATGTTTTTCAAATTTTTAATACAAACACAAGAAAGAAAATAAAAGTTATTCTCAATGTCAAAACTTTAAATATGTAAAAAGGAAAATTTCAAACAGATGAATACACACGCCCACACACACCATACTTTTAATTCACCCTCTCAAGGATCAGCCACTATCCTTTAATGAGACTAAGCAATACTATTGTTCCTCACTCTAAGAGTGTCACTCTTCCAGGCCTATGACAATATAATGATGGGGAGAGTAAAAGAGGACAAAAAATACTGACAGCATTTTTGTAACAGCAAAACATAAGAATCAGGGTTAAATGACTTAACAGATCTGAGACAGTTGAACTTAACCTAAGAACATAGAAATCCAAGAAGGAAACCAATTAATACCAGGGAATCTTCAATATTCTTAGGAAATAAAGCATCAGTTAACTCTTACTGTGGTGGTGAATGGGCATGTAGTGAAGATGAAGTGCTGAAAGCTGGAATTAAATTTACAAAATTCTTGCCCACTCCTTCCACCCATTAGCAGCCCCTTTGCTACCTAGGCAGAAAGCTGAAAGCTTATTGTGGAGAGAGAATAAAACAGAGGGTCTCTGGAACCAGAGAAAGGAGACACCCTAGAGGCCTAGGCACTGTGTGGAACATGGGGAATTCCTCTAAGCCATTAGGCACAGTAAGCACAGATGGTACCATGCCTAGGGCTCACCATACTTTTAGGGTCTCATGAAAATGTTTTGATTTTAATTAATTTTAAAACTGTAAGAAAAAAAATGTATACAGGTAGTTCTGGACTTAGGACACATTCTGAGTTATGGCCTAACTGTGCTTAGGACCATCAAGGTTTTGTTTTATTTTTATACATCTTATCTTTAGTGGTAGGAACTCTGGTGGTGTAGTGCCTAAGGCATTTGACTGCTAACCAGAAGGCTGGTGGTTCAAACCTACCAGCCACTCCTCAGAAGGAAGGTCAGGCAATCTACTTCTATAGTGATACTGCCTTGGAAACCCAAGGAGGGGTCACTATGAGTCGGATTCGACTCAATGGGAGTGCGTTGTGGTTTTGGTTTTTTTTTTTTTTTTTTTTTTTTTTTTTTTTTTTTTTTTTTTTTTTTTTTTTTTTTTTTTTTTTTTTTTTTTTTTTTTTTTTTTTTTTTTTTTTTTTTTTGGTATGTTTAGTGGTAAGGGGTTCTGGTGGCGTCGTGGATAAGGCATTTAGCTGATAACCAGAAGGTCAGTGGTTCAAACTCACCACCTGCTCTGCAGAAGGAAGATGGGGCGATCTATTTCCTTAAAGATTTACAGCTTTAGAAACTCAGTGGGGGTCACTATGAGTCAGAATGGACCCTATGGCAATGAGTTTTTTTGGGCAATCTACTTCCATACTGATACTGCCTCGGAAACCCAAGGAGGGGTAGCTATGAGTCAGGTAGGACTAGACAGAAGTGCTTTTGGTTTGGTTTTTTGGTAAGTGATATGTACTACATACAATGTTGCAGTAGATAATTTGCTGATGTTATCATTCTCCTGCCAACTCCTAAAGACAAATACATATCGGATTTATAAAGATATTGATAATAAAAGATAATAATAATGAAAACTGAAAAATAATGGGTTTTCAACTTATATCAGAACTGACTTAGAACAGGGTCATTGAAAAAGAATCCTATTATAAGTCAAGGACTACCTGTAATAATAATTAATATGTAATAATAAATCCAAGAGGAAGGGAAGGAACACTGCAAAAAAAAAATGCAATGATCCATGTCTTTAGTTTTGTGTATTTCACTGTACGTAAATTATATTTCAATAAAATGTATGAATAATAATAATAATAATTCCAGCCTAAATTATATTCATCTTTATACCAATGCAATCATAAACAATCATTTTCAATATTGCTGAGGGCCCAGGAAAACCATACTGTTATCTTCGGTCGCAAAACATTGGCAAATAGGCCTTTAGCGTATATACAGGGCAATTGGAAGAAGTTAGGTTGTTTTGTTTTTCTTTAGTATTACAAAAGAGTCAATATAATGAAATGGAGATTTGTCAGCAAAACGTCTTAGTCAGATTACCCTAGACTGAAATTCTCAGTTGCCATGCCCAAATATACACCCAGAACTTCTAAACAGCCATGTAGTTAGTTGCGTGGAGTCGATTCTAATTATGGCCACCCCATGTGTTACGGAGGAGGAGAGCTGCTCCATAGGATTTTATTGGCTGTAATGTTAAGGGAAGGAGCCCTAGTGGCACAATGGTTAGCACTCTGCTAAGTCATAGGTCAGCAATCCAAACCCACTAACTGCTCTACTGGAAGAGTTAGGGGTGGAGAGGTCTGGCCGGTCTGCTCCCATCAAGATTTCAGCCTTGGAAACTATATGAGGCAGTTCTACTCTGTTCTGTCAGGTCACTATGAGTTGGGATCAATGCTAGAGAACTGAACAATCATAATGGAAACAGATCACTAGGCCCCTTCTTCCACAGGACCGCTGGATGGTTTTGCACCACCAACTTTTAGGTTAGCAGTCAAGTACAAACTGTTTGTGACCTTAGGGACCTTCAAAACAGCCATAGGTGAATCAATATATAATGTATGGGTTAAAAGCATACATCTTTTGAGCCAGACTCCCTTGATTTGAATCCTGGATCACTCATTTATTAACTGAGAGGGAGCGATAATGGTGCCTATGTAGTAGACTGCTATGAGTGGAAATATGTAGAAATCAGTCTTAATTATCCAAAACCTTTGAGGCCAATTGTATTTCAGACTTAAGTAGGGTTATTTTTTAAAATTTAGAAATGTAATATTGCACAACACCTGCAATGGAGTCTGGGGCAGCACCTATAATCAGACACATTAATATTTGTGCAGGAAAAAAGGCATGGATATCTGTACTAGATGACATCAACCTAAATGTCACCCTCTCCGTAATTTCAGGCTAGGTTTTGGGTGAAAAATGCAATGTGTGTAACAGATCAGGTTACATTTTTTGCTGTGTGAATTTTTATTTAAGAAAAAAATCCATTTTCAGATCTTTGCTGATTTTGGTTTTGGGAGTTAGAGATTTCAGACTCAGTACCGAAGTCCCAGCAGAAAACAGGTGGTATATTCAAATTAGGATCAATCAAAGAGGGTAATTTGCAAAGTGACTAATGAGTGATGTACAGAGGATCCTGGAGAGAGAAGTAGAGCAGGAACCTGGTGCTAATGTCCCTAGAGCTGAAGAGCCAAGAAGGGAAAGAGATCACTAGAACTCAGAGCGATGAAAGCCGTGCTCAACAGGATGCACTGAAGTGAGCACTGATCTTGTTTTCAAAGACATTTACAATTTGTTTGCTTGTTTAAAAAAAAAGAAAGAAAGAAAAGAAAAAGCAGAAACAAATGCAAGTGGGAAAAAAAAAAGGCAATACAGAGGATCACAACAACCAAAACTTTATTCTTTGGAAGAGCTAGAAAAGGTCCTCCATATCCAAACCAGAGTCACTGCCATCAAGTCAATTTTCCCAAGGTTGTAAATCTTTACAGAAACAGACTGCCTCATCTTTCTTCCACAGAGCAGCTGGTGGATTTGAACCACCAACCTTTTGATTATCAGCCAAATGCCCTAGCCACTATACCATCAGAGTTCCTAGTCTTCCATACAGGGAAGCTAAAAGCAAACGGAAGGGGAAAACAAAAAAATAAATTAAGATTTACAAGTGAAGTTTCTGTATTTAGGGCACAGGAAACAAAGATTTAGATGGACATTCCAATAAAATGAACTAAGGATTGAACTGTATATTTTGTTTTGTTTTGTTTTTTTAAACTATGCCCTTTCCATTCCTGTAATGGTCTCTGCTTTTGAAACTCAGAAGCTAAAAACAACACCCTTTTCTCTACTTTCGGCTATCACCTTCCTTCCTAGAGGCAGAAACACAGAACAGTCTAGAAGCATAACAAATGAAGTTAGGAAATGGGATGGGAGGAGGGCAAATATTACTAAATAGTACAAACATAATCACACTACACATACATAGCTCAATTACAATCCAATCATCTTCAAGTGCATGACACTCCAAGTAACAACAGCAACTTCACCACCAAATAAAACCCATAAGCTAACTATAGAGCAGTGGTTAATTTTCTTAATGCTTCTTTGAGGTCACAGGTAATAATTACTGAATTGAGGAATTTTAAAAAACAGGTTACAGAAGCTCATCCTGCAATTCTTCAGTCCACGAAGCGTTAGAATGATTTCAATGGATGGTATGATGGGAATTTTTTCTGTTTCAAACTGGACTTGGTATCATAATGAATGCCATTCTCTTTGTGGGCTATATTCATGCTTTCATTGTAAGCATCAGAGACCTGTGTGTGAGTAATAACTCACTTGTCCTTGGTTCACATATTGCTAGTTGGTACTATAGAAATCCCTGAGAAAGCAGCAGCTTTGGGATTCAGGTATCTCATGGATGATGTTTTATGTAAGACAAATACTTTTCTACACATTGTGTCATGTGGCCTTCCATCCGTTTGGCAAGCCTCTTAAGCATTTTCCAGGCCATCACCATTAGTCCCAGTAGCTCTTACTGGGCAACGTTCAAAACCAGATACCCACTATATATCCTTTATTCCTTTTTCTTCATCTTGATTCTTAATCCGCTCATATCTTCCAATTTAATTACCTCAATTACAGCACTCAGTTATGGGATTCTATCCAAAGTCATTGCCAAAACTTGCCTTGTTTTGCCAGTGAATGATCTAAGTAGGTGGTTCTTTCTCACATTCACGGCCCTTCTAGATGTCTCCTTCATGGGTCCTATGTGCTGGACTAGTGGACACATGACGCTTCTTCTCTACAGACATCATAAGCAAACACAGCACATTCACAGATCAAGCTTCCATTTCAAAATGAACCCTGAGATGAGAGCAACTACAAAAATCACTATCTTGACTCTATGTTTCATCTCTTTCTATGCCCTTGATCTGATTCTTTCCTTCAGTCTAGATTATTTTTCAAAAAATGAACCTGTGCTATTAAATACTTAGAAGTTCATAGGGTGAGTTTTGCCTTATTAAGTCCCATGGTTCTTCTCAGCAACGATAACCAACTCCACCAATTTTGGGCACCTGCTTTTGAGAAAATGAAGAGTTGATGACTAAAAAGGACGAAGTTCAGTAGTCATAACAAAATCACAATGCCATTCTGATGTTATTGAAGTGACAAAATTATAGAAACAGAAACCAGATTAGTGGGTACCAAGGGTAAGGTTGTCAGTTGGGTACGGCTGTAGAAAGGCAACATGAGGGATCCTTGTGGTGATAGAGAAACATTCTGTATCATGACTGTATTCATATCAATATCCCAGTTACATTATTGTACTATACTTTTGCAAGGTGTTATTTACCTGAAGGAAATTAGGTAAAGTATACATGAGATCTGTCTATATTATTTCTTACAACTGCATGTGAATCAATAATTATCTGAAATTAAAAAGGTTAATATTTTAAATATTGAAATGTTACATATAAAAAAAAATATATCCCCTTTGGTCATCTCTGCTTAAGTAAGTCAATAGTCATTTTCTTATTCTCTAATTACAGACAATACTAATAGTTTGTCATGCATCCTTGTGATGCAGTGAATTACTGTTTTGGTTACCTAGTGCTCCTCTGACAAGAATACACTACAAATGGGATGGGTTGAACAAACAGGAGTTTATTCTCTCACAGTGTGGAGGCTTTAAGTCCGAGTTCAAAGTACCAGGTTCTAGGGGCTGAGTGAAAGCCCCTCAACCTTGGGCTTCAGCTCTGCCTCTTGCTCCCAGCCCACTGGAGCTAGAGGATTTTCTTCACTCAGCTGTTGACTGCTGAGACTGACAAGACCAGAGTTGACAAGTATAAAGGCACAGTCCCAATGTTACCAAACCACACAGCAGTCCATTAACTCAAGTCCATTGAAAATCCCAAGGTTGGCAGAGCATGGCAGGCTGCTGAACAACGATACAGCTACATGCAGGGTTCAAGTGTGCCATATGCTAGAGACTATCCCCAAGGCTTCTCCTTATGTACAGGAAGAAGACCACGTCCCTAGGCAGCTTCTTAGCTGCTCCCAGTAGATTCCACCATGGAGTTGATTACCAGTCTCATCATGGGGAACAACACTACATCCAGCTGCAGCCACTCAACCAGGCCCAGCCAAGTTGACACATAAACTTAACTACCACAATTACTTAATATGACTCTTCTAGCCATGGCCTTTTGTGACTCCCACCAGAAGACTAGGTGTATGGCAATATACAAATATTGTGTATGGAACCCTAATGTGGGGATTGATTGGTTTTGCATCTCTTTAGGCTTAAAAGGAGGCATCCCAGAGGCAAAAAGGGGGATTTCATTACCACTAAGAAAGAAGAGCCAGAAGGGAAATGTATCCTTAAACCCAAAATCCTTCATTCAACCTCCTCAATCAAGGACACAGACAGAAAACTATCACACTTTGCTAAGATGGTGAGAGATGACGAGAGATGGCAAGAAGCAGTGGCAGAGAAACAGCATCATCAGATACAGTAGAACCAAGAGACTGGCATGAGACAGAGCTCTGGGCTTTCCAGCCCACAGAGCAAGAAAGCTGAGTGCCTTTGGGCAGGAGGCTTACTGGCAGAATAGGCTGCCTCTCTGGGCACCTATCAGCAGAGCTAAAAGAGCTTTGTAACACTTCTCTGAGCAGAGCAGAGGCCGGGTCAAGGGCCAAGAGGCTGAAGCCAGAGAAAAGCATGCCTACACCACAACTGAGAAGAGGCTGTCCTGATCCAAGAGCTGTATCCTGAATTTTTTCTGATCCTGAATTGTAACCTGTTACTTCCCTAATAAACTCCACAATTGTGAGTATTGTCTGTGAGTTCTGCATGGCCATTGCACTGGATTATCAAACCCAGCAGAAAAGCAGAGTGCCATGGAAGTGCCAGGTGGTGTGAGAATGTGTAAAAAGGTTGGAGGATAGAGACATGTCTGACGTCCACTTCAGAGGAATCAGCCTTAGGCTGTGGATCCTGATCCTCCTCCCTCCTTTTGAAGTTAGAAGAGATCAGATGGCATCATCTCCACATCATTTTTGCAATACTTCCACATGGATAACATTGCAAAGAATGGAAATTCCAGAAACTTAATTGTGCTCATGTGGAACCATGTTACCAGGAGGAGAGAAGGACATCATGCTTGATAAAGTACAGGGTCATGTAAAAGAGAAAAATCTTCAGTGAGATGGCTTGACACAGTGGCTGCAACAAGAGCTCAAACAAAGCAATGATTGTGAAGATGGCTCAGGGTCAGGCAATTTTGTTCTGTTGTACATAGGGTCACCATGAATCAGAACCAACTCAACAGCACCTAAGAACAACAACATAAAATAAACTATTATTTTGGTTTCAACTCATAGTGACTCCTCCTTGGGTTTCTGAGGCAGTATCTCTACGGAAGTGGATTGCCCAGTCTTCCTTCTGAGGAGTGGCTGGTGGGTTTGAACCACCAGCCTTCTTGTTAGTGGTCAAATGCCTTAGGCAGTATGCCAACAGAGCTCCCATTATTTTGGCAAGATAAGCAAATGCAGTTGCACAATTTGTCTTTATACTCATATATATGTTTCAAGAAGTATTGCATATAGAAGTGATGAGGACACAGGTTATTGCTAACTATGTAGGTAAATTAAACATCAAAACCAAAACCCATTGCCAGGAAGTTGATTCCAACTCATAAGGACCCAATATGACAAAGTAGAACTACCCCATCAGGTTTACAAGGCTGGAAGCACACTTTACAGAAGCAGACCGACATATCTTTTGCCCACAGTGTCACTGAGTGGGTTAGAACTGCTGATCTTTTGGTTATCAGCCAAGTGCTTAACCACTACGCCAACAGGCTTCTAGATTAAATATACAATGTATGAAACAATAGTGATATATGAGCTATATAAAGCAGATAACTGAACAATAATATCATAAAATTTGTAAAGAAGTCATAAGACAAAATTGTTCTAAGACCATTCTTTTGTTTAGAGAATTACAAACATGTTGATTAATTTGAAATATTTTTAAATTAATATTGGCTGTGAAATCTTTAAGATAAATGCAAAAAAAAAATAATAGTAACAGATACGGAATATATTACTTCCAAACAAATGGAGTACAAAAACTAATTTTGAAGAAAAGTATATCCATAAAGAGGAAGAACAAACATTAAAAAACAGCTGCCATTTAGTCTATTCTGACTCATGACAACCCCATGTGTTTTGGGGTAGACCTGCACTCCATCATATTTTCATGGCTATGACTGTCCAGAAACAGATTATCAAATCTTTCTTCTAAGGTACCTTTGGGTGGATTCAAACTGCCAACCTTTTGGTTAGCAGCCCAGCATTTATCCCTTTACACCACCCTGGGACTCCTAGAGGAAACATTTGTTGTTGTTGTTGTTGTGTTGTTATGTGCAGTCGAGTCAGATCTGACTCATAGTGACCCCTCCTTGGGTTTCCAAGGCAGTATCACTATGGAAGTAGATTGCCCCATCTTCCTTCTGAGGAGTGGCTGGTGGGTTTGAA
>NW_006921842.1:4683281-4692081 GCF_000298275.1 Orycteropus afer afer | reverse complement strand
TTCCACACTGTTCTCCTGCATTATCCAGGCCAGGCACCATCTAGTTTTTCTGGTGTCATGACCATACAACTAAAGATTGCATAGTCTACCAGTCCCTTGGACTAATTGTTTCCAAGCATTTTTTATTTTCTTCATTCTTCTTTGCTCTGGATGAGAGACCCATCATTGCATCTAGATGGCTGCTTGCAAGCTCTTAAGACCCCAGTCACCACTCACCAAAGTAAGATGTAGAACAATGTTTTTGTGTAGTATGGTATGCTAATTGAGCTTGATGTCCCCTGCAACCATAGTCCCGAGCCCACAGGTCCAACTGCTTACTTCCTCCAGGTAGCCGGCTGTGGCCAAGAAGCCACCACAGCCTTGCCCCTTGTCAGCTCTACTATACACCCAGACATTTTTACAGCACATACAAATAAGCATGTACAAACATTGTCTGCTAACTCTATACATGGTCATGGGCACACTACCTCCTGCCTAGACAGGCCTGATCGTTCAGCCTGAACACTCCATGAGTGCATTTTTTCTTGAAAAGCACTTAAAAACTTGTGCACTCACTTTCTTTTGCATTTTCACAGTTCATAGGACTACTGCTGATACCCAATGGGGATGACAGCAATTGCAAAGAGCATGGTACAAATACAAAGGTATGCTCAATCTGAAGACACATTTTGGATTGCTTTGGACAGGACCAGATACATCATAAGACACGTGATTACAGTACCACTGGTGCATTCTTAGGTGGTGAATGAGTGAGAACTGACTGCAAGGTTATATCCAACGGGTTCAAAATGAAAATTAAAATATAATTATTATCATATACAAAATCTATTAAGTGGTATCAACTTCATTTAGTGCCCTGCAAGTTCCCTTCCACTGTGACACTTGCTTTTCCTTGTGTCCTGTCTGTTTGGCATCTATGGGTCTTTGCTTTGGACAACTGGGGGCCCTGTTTTGTTGATGCCCTAAGTATGTGCCTACTTTGCTTACTGAGTAATCAGTCCCTGGATTTAGATTCTGCTTTTTAGGAAACTTGAGCCCATGGTAAAGACAAATATACGAAATTAATATAAAACAATGTGGCAAGATCTATAATAGATATATCTAAAAACAATGAAAACACAAATTGATGCCATTAATTTTAAAGATGGAACAAAATGGTTAGCTTAGTTACAAACTGATATTTACAACAAAATGGAAACTTTGTATACTTGTGAGTTCCCAGCTGAAGTGATATTTAAAATCCAGGGAAAGAGGTTCTGTTTTAGATTGTTAAAATATCAGCTGGCAAAAACAGTAATAATAATAATGAAAAGCACATGAGGATTTGGAAGGTGAGGTCAGGAGGTGGTAGAGTTTCACTGGAATTAGAATTTCTTCTTAAATAGTAAGGGATTAGAATGGATATGTGTGCAGAGTTGAACTATGCTATAAGGGCATTGAAAATTTGGCAAAAAAAAAAAAAAAAGTTAATCTACAAGATGGCAATGACAAGCGAAAACAATATTAACTAGGGAAACCTCCAGGAATCCATGAGCAGTTATGAAGGGTCGGGCACAGAAATTAGTGTGGTGACAATAGCAATGGAAGGTGGACATTTACTATGCACCTTCCGGATTTCCAGATGTGCATTTGAAATTGGTATTTGATGAATAAGGGAGGACACGAGGTACTTAGAAGAAATGTATTTTCTTTCATTTTGAAGGCAACACCAGAGAATCTGTCCTTATATCAGTCTGGAAGTTGTTTCTTTCTGTCTAGGTGAGAGACTTTGGAGGAAAAAGACAGAGAGCTTTACTGGAAATCCCAATCCCTTTTCAGGTATTTTTTTTTTCTATAAGCAATGGGGATAAAAAGTGAGGTAGCCTCACTTGTCTCTAGCATACATATGCCCAGAAGTCTTGGGGAGAATGTGGGAAAGGGCATGATGACTAGGTTAGATGAGGAAAAGAAGGATGAAAGTTTCCTCTAGTGGACTGAATTTAGACTTGGTTAAGTGGTGTCTACAGCATCACTATGAGTTGGAATCAATTCAGTGGCAGTGGGTTTAGGTTGTATCTAAGAAGAAAACCTTAGACTTCATTAAAGTAAAATAAAAAGGTTTATTGAAAACCAAGAGACCATATGAATGGGGGACAGCATGGATTCCAGAGTGAAACCCATGAGTCCCAAATATTGAAGTGGCAATATATTTAAGAACCTAGAATAAAGAACCTAAGTTACATCATTTTGACTGTTAGTGACTGATTACAGTGCAATAATTACAGAAATACATGATAAGAAGAGACCATATGAGAAAGTTATAAGGTAATTACAATTACAAGACATTTCTTCCTTAAAAACAGCTTGCTCAAGCAAAACCTTTCTTGTCAGTAATTGCCTAGGAGATTTAAAGTTTGGCATCAAGGCCTTCTTCCCAAGACATTGAGAAACAGTTTTATTAACATTCTCCCAACTTAACCACAGAGGGAGGAAGAAAAAGATAAAAACTTCCTTTAGTTAACACTTAATTACAGACCTTAAAGAGTAAGTCAGGGGTTTAAAATTAAAAAAAAAAAAAAAAAAACCTCACTGCCATGGAGTCAATTTGACTCATTGTTGACCCCTCCTTGGGTTTCCAAGGTAGTCAAATGCCACCAGAGCTCCCAAGTCAGGGGTTAGCACATATCAAAAGAAATGTAGTGTCCCCAGCCCTAAAGCTGTTCTTTACTTTTAATCAAGTACCTCTGTTTACTTGCTCTTTCTCAATCCCTCCTTTTCATGAAGGATCTATGAACATCCTTCCATCACTCTTTGAAATAATGTTTCTTCTGCATTGACTTGAAGGTTTGTGTCCTTCTTCTGGTGGCTACTCAAGTCTAGTGAGCCTGTCCATTACCATTCCCAAGTGGGCACTTGTCATGACAAGCCTTTGAGATCTCACATGCTGCACTTTGGTAGACAGGCATGGCTTGGTTTTAGTAATTGGCCACCACCGGACTTCTTCACCATGCCAGAGCTTGACATTCAGCTTCTGTGATTTTATGGCAGTGGTGTAGTAAAGAGCAGGGGCCACATTAGAAGAACAATTTGATTATTTATAATGGCTAGGCCAAGGTGAAGTGTCCCTCCATTTCATTGCAGAGATGGGCAGCCTCTATATACATTAGCAGAATGAACATTTGATTAATGGTGTGTGTGGCTGTTTTGATCATATATTCTGTTGTTTGTTGTTGTTATGTGCCATTGAGTCATCTCCAACTCATAGTGACCCTATGCACAGCAGAACGAAATACTGCCCAGTCCCACGCCAACTCCATGATCCTTGCTATACTTGAGCCCATCACTACAGCCACTGTGTCAAACTATCTCATTGAGGGCCTTCTCCTCTTTCATCAACCCTCCACCTTACCAAGCATGACATTCTTCTCCAGGGAATGGTCCCTTCTGACAACATGTCCAAACTAGGTGAGAGGAAATCTGGCATTCTTGCTTCCAAGGAGCATTCCAGCTGCACTTCCTCCAGGATAGATTTGTTAGCTCTTTTAGCAGTCCTTGGCACTTTCAGCATTCTTTGCCGGCACCACAACTCAAAAGCATCAACTTTTCTTTGGTCTTCCTTATTCATTGTCCAGCTCTCACATGCATATGAGGTGATTGAAAATACCATGGCTTGTTTTAGGTGCACCTTAGTCCTCAAGGAGACCTCTTTGCTCTTCAGCACTTGAAAGAGGTCCTTTGCAGCTGACTTGCCCAGTGTTATACATTGTCTAATGTGCTGATTGATGCTTCCATTGGTATCGATTGTAGACTCAACCAATGTGAAGTCTTTGACAACTGCAATCTTTTCTCCATTTATTGTGAAGCCGTTAACTAGACCAGTCATGAGGATTTTTGTTTTCTTTATATTGAGGTGTAATCCATACTGCAGACTGTGGTCTTCAATCTTCACCAGGAAGTCCCTCAAGTCAGCCTCACTTTCAGTAAGCAAAGTTCTGTCATCAGTGTATTGAAGGTTGTTAATGATTCTTCCTCCAATCCTGATGCCACGTTCTTCTTCATGTAGTGCAGCTTCTCGGATTATTTGCTCAGTGTATAAATTGAATAAGTGTGGGGAAAGGATACAAGCCTGACACACTCCCTTCTTGATTTACAGCCATGCAGTGCTCCCTTTTCCTGTTTGAATGACAGCCTCCTGGTCTATGTACTGGTTCCTCATGAGTACAATTAAGTGTTCTGAAATTCCCATTCCTCTCAATGTTACCCATAATTTGTTATGATCCACACAATCAAATGCTTTTGCATAGTCAACAAAACACAAATAAACATCTTTCTGGTATTCTTTGTTTTGAGCCAAGATCCATCTGACATCAGCAATGATATCCCTCATTCCACATCCTCTTCTGAATCCAGTATGCATTTCTGGAAGTTCTCTATCAATATAATGCTGCAACCATTTTTTAATATCTTCAGTAAGATTTTACTTGCATGGGATATTAATGATATTGTTTGATAGTTTCCACATTTTATGGAATCACCTGTCTTTGGAATGGGTACAAATATGGATCTCTTCCAGTCAGTTGGCCAGGTAGCTGTCTTCCAAATCTCTTGGCATAGCCAAGTGAGTGCCTCCAGTGGCGCATCCATTTGTTGAAACATCTCAATGGGTATTCCATCAATTCCTGTTCTTCACCAACTCCTTCAGTACAGCTTTGACTTCTTCCTTCAATACCATTGGTTCTTGGTCATATGCTACCTCCTGAAATGGATGAAAACTGACCAGTTCTTTTTGGTACAGTGACTCTGTGTATTCCTTCCATCTTCTTTTGATGCTTCCTGCATCATTCAATATTTTGCCCGTAGAATCTTTCAGTATTGCAAGTCATGGCTTAAATTTTTTCCCCAGTTCTTTCAGCTTGAGAAATGCTCCCTTTTGGTTTTCTAACTTTAGGTCTTTGCACATTTCATTATAGTAATTGTCTTTGTCTTCTCAAGCTGCTCTTTGAAATCTTCTGTTCAACTCTTTTATCTTGTCATTTCTTTCATTTGCTTTGGCTACACTCCATTCAAGAGCAAGTTTCAGAGTCTCTTCTGACATCCATTTTGGTCTTTTCTTCCTTTCTTGTCTTTTTAATGACCTCTTGCTCTCTTCATGGATGATGTTCTTGATGTCTTCCCACAGTTCTTTTGGTTTTTGATCACTGGTGTTCAATGCATCAAATCTATTATTTAGATGGTCTCTAAATTCAGGAGGGATATATTCAAGGTCATATTTTAGCTCTCGTAGACTTAATTGTCTTCAACTTCAAGTTGAACTTGTATATGAGCAGTTGATGGTCTGTTCTACAATCAGCTCCTGGCCTTATTTTGGCTGAAGATATTGAGCTTCTCCATCACCTCTTGCCACAGATGTAGTCAATATGATTCCTGTGTACTCAATCTGGCAAAGTCTACATGTATAGCCATTGTTTGTGTTGTTGAAAAAAAGGTATTTGTAATGAATAAGTCATTGGTCATGAAAAATTCTATCATGAGATCTTCAGCATTATTGCTGTCACCAAGGCCAAATTTTTCAACTACCGGTGATTCTTCTTTGTTTCCAACTTTTGCATTTCAGTCACCAGTGATAATTAACACATCTTGATTGACTATTCGGTCAATTTCAGACTGCAGAAGCTGATAAAAATCTTCAATTTCCTCATCTTTGGCTTTGGTGGTTGGTGCTTTAATTTGAATAATAATAGTATTAACTGGTCTTCCCTGTAGGCATATGGATATTATCCTATCAATTGCAGCATTGTACTTCAGGACAGATCTTAAAACATCCTTTGTGATGATGAATGTCACGCCATTCCTCTTTAAATTGTCATTCCCAATGTAGTTGTCTGATTCCAAATGGCCAAAACCAGTCCATTTCAGCTCATTAATGCCTAAGATATCAATGTTTATGCATTCCATTTCATTTTTTACATCTTCCAATTTTCCAAGATTCATACTTCATACATTTCATGTTCCAATTACTAAGGGATGTTTGCAGCTGTTTCTGCTCAATTTTAGTTGAGCCATGTCAGCAAATGGAGGTCCCAAAAGCTTTATTTTATCCATATCATTAAGATTGGTTCTACTCTGAGAAGGCGGCTCTTTCCCAGTGATATTTTGAGTGCCTTCCAACCTAAGGGGCTCGTCTTCCTGTACTATATTGGACAATGTTTCTGGGCTATTGATAAAGTTGCATATTGATGTATCAGACAGTGTTTCTCTGCTATTCATAAGGTTTTCACTGGCCAATTCTTTGAGAAGTGGATGGCTTCCTCCTTCTTCCTAGTCTGTCTCAGTCTGTAAGCTGCCTTGAAACCTGTGCACCATGTGCAACCCTGCTGGTGTTTGAAACACCGGTGGCACAGTCTCACACCTCACAGCAACATGCAAGCCACCACAGTATGACAGACTGACAGATGAGTTTGTCTCCCTTAGCTGTTGATTATATACCCTAGACAGCATTTATTTAATCAACTCAATTATAACAATTGTAATTAGTGAGATTACTCCAGTAAACAGGAATGACCTGACATACGATCCAATCCTTTTGCATAAGGAGTTCTGGTGGTGTGGTGCCTAAGGCATTGGACTGCTAACCAGAAGGCTGGCAGTTCAAACCCACCAGCCCCTCCTCAGAAGGAAGATTGGGCAATCTACTCCTGTAGTGATACTACTTCAGAAACCCAAGGAGGGGTAGCTATGAGTCGGATCCAACTCAATGGCAGTGAGTTTTTGGTTTTCCTCTTTGGTAGTCAGCTAAGAGTGTCAAAGAAGGGTGATTCAACTTCATTAGGAGCAGATATATGAAGCCAAGTCACCTTTTTGTAGTTCTGTTCAACATCATGTTCAACTTCAATAGTTGTTAACCTAAGTGTAACATAAAGTGTTAGACAGAGCACAGATGCCCCCCTATTGAGCTAGGACAAAATCCAGGGCAATTCTATTATCAATAACAACCTTGACTAAGGAATTTAAGGATTTCTCTATGGTTGCCATGCTGCTTGCAACATCATCCATCAGATGTTCCACAATATTAAAGATGTTCCAGATGACATGCTCCAAGTCTATGCCTTCATAGCCAGGAAGAAATGCCCTAAGAAATGAGTAGCCTATACTAAATTATCTTTTTTAAGACATTGGTACTACACCTGCCTTTTCATGTTGGTGTTCTCAATTGTTTCAGATTCTCTCTAAAAGCTTGAAATATCTGCCTTAATGAAGACTTTCATCATAAGAGTAGATATCTATTTGAACCCCTCCTAAAGTATACTGACTGATGATTTTCCATATGTCCACACATGGCATTACCAAGTGTAGGGAAGTTGACCTCCACATAAAAATACATATCCAGAAGGGGCCAATAACATAAGACTCCCAGTCATTTCATCAGAATATGGGATGGACTTATTTATCAGTAGAAGCCAGTCCTCAGCCAGGGCATGGTTGCAAAGGAGGAAACATCCTCATTTAATTATATTCCTTAATTTGTTAGAAAAAATCAGAAGTTTTTCTTGCACATTCCACGGAGACATTTTGATAATACTGTGGGAAAATAGAAAGAGTAGCCAAATATTTAGAGACTCTTTCTTGACACCTTTCCCAAAAGAAAGAGGTCAGAACTTAAACATGAACAGTAGAATTTCTGGTGTATTCTAGCTACTGTTCCAGAATATGAGTAAGATTAAAGCAGTGTACCTTAAGGCTGTCAGGAAGGTCTGGCAGGTGCCATAACCTAGAGCAGATGATCCACTGAAAGGTGATATTAAATATGATGGTAGCAGGGAAGACAAAACTAGAGCTCAGTATGGGAAAAGTCTATGGCTATGTCTTTGCTCTAAGTCTATCCATCTAAATGGATCTGAATTCATGAGGCCAGATTTTGGAATTTGAAGGCAAATACAGCAGTCAGATAGGTAACTACTCTTGGCCACTGCTTGAACAAGGTTAACAAAAGCATTTTTTAAAAAAGTTTTATTGTGATTTGGGTGAAAGTTTACAGAGCAAATTCAATTTCTATAGCGCAGCTCACACACACTTTCTCTCACGACATTGACTGCAATTTCCCATATGTAACAGCTCCCCTCCCAGTTTCTCTCCAAAGTTACCTCTTCCCTGTGTCCTTCCCTCCCATTCACTCCTGTCCCCTAAGCTGTCTCCCTGTGCACACACAGCCCTTCTATTTTCCCATGATTGATCTCTCCAAGGAGTGTATCTACCTAATGTAAATGTTCAGCTCATAACCCTGTCTTTTGTTTGGCTGGGAGCCACAGGAGTGGGTTCAATTTCAG
Organism: Orycteropus afer afer; assembly: GCF_000298275.1. NCBI lineage: Eukaryota > Metazoa > Chordata > Mammalia > Tubulidentata > Orycteropodidae > Orycteropus > Orycteropus afer. Next base: position 4,683,778 of record NW_006921842.1, on the reverse strand, counting down.
GCCTGAAGGGCAACCAGGGGCCATAGTCTCAGTGGTTCCATCAGGCTCGATCAGACCAGCAAACCTGGTCCCTCCCCCCTCCCCTTTTTTTTTTAATGATTTTGAGTTTCATTCCACATTGTTCTCCCATTCTATCCAGGATTTCCTATACAGATCCTCCTCCAAGTACTTGACAATTGTAGCCAGGCACCATCTAGTTCTTCTGGTCTCATAGTCATATAGGGTGAGGATCATGTGATCCACCAGTCCCTTGGACTAATTGTTTCCATGCATCTTGGTTTTCTTCATTCTTCTTTGCTCTGGATGAGGAGAGAACCATTGTTGTGTGAGTCAATCTGAAGCCAGAGTTCTAGCAGCCTCCAGGAAAATCTTTAACCAGAAACCTTTTAGTGTCAGCAGTGCTAACAGAACTTTTGTAATTCTAAACACTCCTTAGGGCCTTTATCTGCCCTCCAGTCTCAGCAGATATCAAGGAACTTCCTCCGAACTCAGCACGC
>NW_006921842.1:4659383-4675261 GCF_000298275.1 Orycteropus afer afer | reverse complement strand
CCCATATTATTCCATAAATTGGTGAGAATATCGGGGCAGGGGGTCTTTTGCTTAAGCCACTGACCTGGTAAGGGCAAAGACCCTAACTTAAGTTAGCTAATAAACTTTCCTAGTGCATTTGCATTGTCGTGTGTTGGCATATTCCTCTCTTCCGAGCATCTCCTTTATAGCCTGGGCACAACAGTTGCACCTAGATGATAAGCTTTTAAAATCCCAGTTGCTACTCACTGAAGTAGGATGTGGAACAATGTTTAACAAAGCATTTTTTAAGTGATGCTTTAGTCAGGGCTATAAATAGCAATAAGAATAAACCTAAGAAATCTCATAATGGAGGATAATCATCCAAAAGAAATAAAATAAGGCATAAGTATGCAAATCATGGCCACAATAAAATAAACTTCTGCAATTGACATAATCGGAGGTGATTAAAGTGGTTAATAAAAATAACAAAAAGATGATAGCAATGCTAAAGAAAAATAGATACAACAAAACTTCTGGGCAAGGGGTTAAGGTTCACAGGAAAACAACAAAATATTAAAGCAAAGAATGACTTTACCAGTCTGCAATATTCCAATCATAAAGGTACCGGTAATAATCAACAGGAAGCAAAGTCCAAATATTTCAGCAACTTGCACCGGAGTCTTGATCTATATTCTTGAGCCAGCTGTCTACTTCTGTCGCAGTCATCTGCATCTGGGTGCTAGGCACTTGAATACTTTAGATGTGTCCCTCAGTGGGTTGAACAGTCCTATCAGGAACAGCAGTCTTCTTTAGTTGGGAGAAGTGAATCAACTATAACTGAGTGGTATATGAGTTAGTAAGGAGAACTACTTATGGTCATTTCTAATGAGGTCCTTTCCAGTGAGGCTCCAGGGAATCTATTAGATGATGCCCTTTTTTAATATACATGGACCACTCAAACAATACCATGATGATTTTGAGATTTTGCTTTCCAGTCATCAAAGGCTCCCTTAATCCGTGAAAACATTCCTTACATTATTCGATTAAAGATTGACAATATTTAACAATAATAGAGTCAGTATAAACTATATAAGATGAGTTAATAATACTATTATTCAAATTTACATACCAACCACTAAAGTCAAAGATGAAAACATTGAAGATTTTTACCAACTTCTGCAGTATGAAATTGACCAAACTTGCAATCAAGATGTATTAACAATTACTGGTGATTAGAATGATAAAGTAGGAAACAAAGAAGAAGCATCAAGACTCTGAAACTTGTTTTTGAATGGAGAGTAGCAAAAGCAAATGGAAGAAATGATGAAATAAAAGAAATGAACAGAAGATTTCAAAGGGCAGTTTGAGAAGATCCAGTAAAGTATTATGATGAAATGTGCAAAGACCTGGAATTAGAAAACCAAAAGGGAAGAACACACTCAACAGTTTTCAAGCTTAAAGAACTGAAGATTCAAACCTTGAGTTGCTGTAATGAAGGATTCTTTGGACAAAACACTGAACAATGCAGGAAGCATCAAAAGAAGATGGAAGTAATACATAGTCACTGTACTAAAATGAACTGGTCAACTTTCAATCATTTCAAGACTTAGCATAAGCTCAAGAACTGATGGTATTGAAAGAAGATGTCCAAGCTGCACTGAAGGAACTGGTGAAAAATGAGGGTCCAGAAATTGATTAAATACCCACTGAGATGTTTCAACATATAGATATAGCACTGGAGGTGATCACTCATATATGCCAATAAATTTGGAAGACAGCTACCTGGCCAACTGACTGGAAGAGATTTGTATTTGTGCCCATTCCAAAGAAAGGTGATATAACAGAATGCAGAAATTATCAAACCATATAATTAATATCACACACAAGTAAAATTTTGCTGAAGATAATTCAAAAATGGTTGCAGCAGTATATTGACAGAGAATGGCCGGATATTCAAGCTGGATTCAGAAGAGGATATTATTGTTGTGTTTTATTGACTATGCAAAGGCATTTGATTGTGTGGATCATAATAAATCATGGATAGCAATGTGAATAATGGGGATTCCAGAATACTTAATTGTGCACATAAGGAACCTGTACGTAGACCAAGAGATACTCGTTCAAACAGAGTAAGAGGATACTGCGTGGTTTAAAATCAGGAACAGTGTTTGTCAGGGTTGTATTCTGTCACCATACTCATTCAATCTGTATGTGAGTAAGCAATCCAAGAAGCTAGACTACATGAAAAAGAATGTGGCATCAGGATTGGAGGAAGATTCATAGACAATCTGTGATATGTAGATGACACAACCTTGCTTGCTGAAAGTGAAGATGACTTGAAGCACTTACTGATAAAGATCAAAGACTACAGGCTTCAGTATGTCAACATAAAGAAAACAAAAATCCTCACCACTGGACCAGTAAGCAACATCACTATAAATGGAGAAAAGATTGAAGTTGTCAGGGATTTCATTTTACTTGGATCCATAATCAAAACGCTTGGAAGCAGCAGTCAAGAAACCAGATGACATGTTGCACTGGGAAAATGTGCTGCAAAAGACCTCTTAATAGTGTCAAAGAGCAAAGATATCACTTTGAAAACTAAGGTGGGCCTCATCCAAGCCATAGTATTTTCAATAGCCTGACATGCTTGTGAAAGATAGACAGTGAATAAGGAAGACTGAGGAAGAATTGATGCATTGGAATGGTGGTGTTGGTAAAGAATACTGAAAATACCATGGACTACCAGAAGAACGAACAACTCTGTCTTGAAGAAATACAGCCAGAATGCTCCTTAGAAGAGAGAAACCAAGAATTTGTCTCACTTACTTTGGAGATGTTATCAAGAGGGACTAGTCCCTGGAGAAGGATATCATGCTTGGTAAAGTAGCAGGTCAGTGAAGAAGGGGAAGACCCTCAATGAGATAAATTCACATAGTGGCTCGAAAGATGGGTGCAGGGTTCCTGTGCTGTGAACTTCCTAGACCCATGGAAAGATTGATGTCAATACATATGGAGATTTCCAAGGAATGCAGGGTTCAGAGATCTTGAAATGAGACAAGAATCTTCCTCTAGAGCCATCTGAGAGAGAAAGCCTTCCCCTAGAGCCTACTCTCTGAATTCAGACTTCTAGCCTCCTAAACTGTGACAGAATAAAATGTTGTTTGTTAAAGCCATCGCTTACAGTACTTTTATTATAATAGCACTACATAATGAAGACAGTGGTGAAGGGACAGTCAAACACCTGGAGTTTGTGGAAAGAAACAGGATATGGCTATGTGAATTGTCAAGAACTCTCTGCTTCTCAGTTTTGAAGAATGGTTTGGATGGTTGTTGAATGCTAGAATAAGGGTACTTCTTCACTTTCAGCTGTCATTGGAAAGCCTCTGGCCAGATTAAATGGAAAGGAAATTGCTGTGATGCTATTATCTCTTGCTGGCAGAAAATTCACCTCTTATATGAATGAAGAAGTGAGAGAGAGAGACTGAGGGTCATCTCCCCACCTGCTGGTTATCACTAGAAAGTGCAGGGACAATGTTGGAAAATGAAACCAACAGTTACAGTCCTTGCTTAGGCATTTTTCAATTATCTCCTTCAATCATCATAACAACTCAGCAAATAATATTTCACACCATTTTTGGAGGTGATAGTGGGAATATGAGAAACACATCCAAATTTCAAAAAGAAAAAGTATTTACTCTTTTTGGGGTATATAAATTGATTACAATGTATCAGTACTTCTATTGGGCCAGGTCTTCTTCAAGATGCTGGCATTACACAAATTAATGGGATCTCCAGACCTTGTGTCCTAGGAGTCCAGAACTTACATAAAATTACTATAATATAGTGCAAAAAAAGCTGTAACAGGTTTCTGTATAAAGTACAATGGAAACACAAATTGGCAGGACCGTTAGTATTCAATAGTGGAAAAATTCTAAAATGTCATGCCAATCTATGAGTATATTAAAAAATAAAGATTGGAGTTCTCAGTGTGTGTGAAAACATAAGATTTACAAAAAGGAGAAAGAGAGTATGTTTAGGTCAATTAGGACAAACAGAAGGGGCAAAGAAACAATAATGAAATCACATACAGAGACAACAATGGTCAGAGGATGAGGGCAGGAAGCGGTGATTAGCGAGAAGTCCTGTCTGATGTGAGTGAAAAATCCTTCTTAAGAAATGGGAGGAGATATGTGGGTAAAACCATATCAACAAAGGCAAGAAAAATTGTGTAGTTGTAGATAGAAAGGGAAATCAACCAGGAAACTGTTTTTTGGTAACTAGAGTGACAATTAGAATGGAAAGTTTGGATTTACAGAGCACTTTCATTATTTCCATAATTGCACTAGAAAATGTCATTTGAAAACCAAAGAATGATGGATCATTTGTCTTTTTAGAAGAAATGTCTCTTATCTCTTTTCAGAGATAGCACCCACATATTCATTCCTCAGACCCAAAATCTTTCTCCTCAGTCTCTGTTCAACTTAATTCCATTTTGGAAAGGCATTCCAGCTTTTCCACTGAGCCATTTTAAGAAAGTAAAGCATTACTAGAAATCTTCATCCCTTCATAGACCTTTTCTTCAACCAATGGGGATAGAGAGTGAAGTAGCATCACTTGTCTCCAGTACATATATCTACTAAGAAGGTCTGATGCAAGGCCTTGGGGAGAAAATGGAGGAGGCATGGGATGACCGATTCGTGGTCAGAGGAACATCTGACAACCTCCTCTCATGGAAGGAAACAAGATATGGTTGTGAGGAGAGCTAAGAGATCACATTTTGCAGTTGTATGTAGATTAGTGAGTGAGGATCTATGCATTTAGTATTTGGGATGGGGATACCTGAAAATTTTTCATGCATCTGTGGAAGGTCCTTAGTTTTCAAAAAGAAGAAAATGGCTTTAACTCTGGACTCTCCCTGCTAGTGATGTATGAGTACCTGTGATGGGAAGATGGACATTGTGAAAAAGTCCATGATCCCACCTGCTGATTATCATAAGACGATTCAAGGGAAAATCATCTCTTCATGCACAGATTATTTTTCTCACTCCAAGCAGTACTTTCTGGTGTAGTATCTCATTTAATTATCAAAACAGACATGCATTTTTCTCAACTACTAAATCTTTAGCACCTAGAACAGTTCTAGGTACTCAAAATATTGGTCAACTTAATTAATAAATAGTCCTATTTATTGTTGTTGTTGTTGTCATTGTATGTCCTATTTACTAAGAAGTAGTAATTTTAAGAGCCCAAAGGTAGTCATTATTAGCATATTAGCATTAAAGCACAGTTTTGAGCAAATCCAAAATCCAGGAATTAACAGTTTATCTGAGACCAACAGAATATCTAGAATAAAAGTTGAGTGAACCTCCATTCTCTGAATTCCACACACCTCAAGTTAATATTTTCCCTTCCAACAACCCCCAATACAAAACATACATGCTCTGGATCTCAGTTAATGAATGCGGTTATACGGTAGAGTTTTAAAGAGCACTGTGTTCAGTTATAAGGAGCTCTAGTGGTGTAGTGGACAAGGCACTTGACTGCTACCCAGAAGATCAGTGGTTCAAACCTACTAGCTGGTCCACAGAAGGAAGACAGGGTGATTTACTTCCACAAAAATTTATAGCCTCGGAAACCCAGTGGGGGTTGCTATGAGTGGGAAACAACTTGATGGTTGGGAATTGCTGTTTTTTGGGGTTTTTTTTTTTTTTGGTTTGTGTTCAGTTATATGACACTGCTTCATAGCTTACTCTTTTGCGCTCCTCTTTCCTCATCACTAGAATGAAGGGATATATTATATAATCACTCATCTCACCACCTAATTGAGTTCCTAGAACATGATAAATGCTAATAAATATTTCATTTTCTTTCCAATGTCCTGGCTATCTCAGTAGCTGGAAATCATTCCAAAAATGGGAACAGCGTGATCTGAAAACTAACTCTAAGAAAATAAATAAATAAAGATACATTTTGCAATCATGCCAGAGGAAATTTATTCCTCAAAATTGCTGAAACAATATTAACTAATAAAAATAATAGTCCTTTTTTGGATTCTTATTTAATCACTCTTCAGAGGCAAGACAAGAACTTTATTTCTTTAAATTATTCTTGGATATACCGCACTCTGGGAATTCAGGAGATAGCCAGCACACTGCTAGTACTCTTTGTCACTTCATGTAGCATTATGGGTGTGAAATGCAAGTCTCACAAATCAGAAAAGAAACTTTGTAGTTTAGCTATCATCACTATATATTCAACCAACATTCCAATCTACTTCCTGATTAATTGACCATATAGATAGAATTATCAGTCACCCTTGTGGTAAATACTTCTCTGATAGTCTGGTATGTTGTATTGTTGTTGTTGTTATGTGCCATCGAGTCACATCCGACTCACAGTCGACCCCTCCTTGGGTTTCTGAGGCAGTATTACTATGGAAGTAGATTGCCCCATCTTCCTTCCGAGGAGTGGCCTTTGGGTTTGAACCACCAGCCTTCTGGTTAGCAGTCAAATGCCTTAGGCACTATGCTACCAGAGCTCCTTGATAGTCTGGCATAGGTCCTTGTATTTCTAATGCAGATGGATTGCTGTCATTGTTGTTAAGAGCAATCAAGTCAGCTTCCACTCATAACAACCCTTCGTACAACAGAACGAAACTCTGCCTGGTCCTGAGCCATCCTCACTACCACTGCTGTGCTTGAGCCCATTTTTGCAGCCACTGCGTCAATCCACCTTGCTGAGGGTCCTTTCTTTTTTGCTGACCCTCTACTTTACCAAGCATGATGTCCTTTCTCCAGGGACTGATCCCTCCTGATAACATGTTCAAAGTATGTGAGACAAAGTCCCACCATGCTTGCTTCTAAGGAGCACTCTGGCTGTACTTCCAAGACAGATTTGTTCATTCCATGGTGTTTTCAGTATTCTTCACCAACATGGTAATTCAAAGGCATCTTTGAATTCTTCTTTGGTGTTCCTTACTCATTGTCCAGCTTTCACATGCATATGGAGTGATTATACATACCATGGCTCAGGTCAGGTGCACCTTAGTCCTCAAAGTGACATATTTGCTTTTGAACACTTTAAAGAGGTTTTTTGCACAGATTTGCTCAGTGCAATATGTCATTTGATTTATCGATTGTTGCTTCCAGGGACATTGTCTCTATAGTCTCTTATTTTCTTTAACTGTGCTGGTCCATTCAGTAGAGTAGAAAGAGCAAGAAGGGTCACTCGCCAAGGCCCCACAGAGCTCTCCCTCTACAGTGAGCTGGTATCTCCTCTGCCCGAGTCAGCTTCTTGGGTCACACTTTGGATTTCCACTTTCGTTAGGTTTAATTGGGAGCTCTGGAGGCGTAGTGCCTAAGGCATTTGACTACTAACCAGAAGGTTAGTGGTTCAAACCTGCCAGTCACTCCTTGGAAGGAAGATTGGGCAATCTACTTCCACAGACGTAGTGGGATCACAATGAATTGGATGAGAACTCTGGTAACACAGTGCCTAAGGCACTTGACTGCTAACCAGAAGGCTGGAGGTTCAAACCCACCAGCCACCCCTCGGAAGGAAGATGGGGCAATCTACTTCTGTAGTGACACTGCCTTGGAAACCCAAGGAGGGGTCGCTATGAGTAGGGTCTGACTCGATGGCACACAACAACAACAGTGAGATTATTACATGATTTCCCCTTTGTTCTATTAATATAATTATATATATTTGTTGCTTTTCAAGCATTGAACCAACATTGCATTTCTGAAATGAACCAAGCTTGTTCAGATTGTGTTATTTCTTTTATATTTTGCTGGATGCCGCTTGTGATTTCCCCAGCTTACCTGGCTGCTAGCGTGAGCTCTTTTAACAAAACTATCTGAAGAAGAGCCTGAGATGCTGTGCCTTGAGTATATCAATACCCAGAAGCTCTGGTGGTGTAGTGCCTAAGGCATCTGCCTACTAACCAGAAGGCTGGTGGTTCAAACCTACCAGCTACTCCTTGGGAGGAAGATTGGGCAATCTACTCTTGGCAACTCATGGAAGGATCACTATGAGTTGGCTCTGACTCAACGGCCAGCGAGTTTGGGTTTTGGTTTTGTAATGTCACTCAGCCTGGGATTACAATTTCACTCACTCATTTGTTCAAGAAATTCTTATTAAGCCCTACTATGTGTTTTACTTTCTAAACTGTTAGCAACTTCAGGAGAAAAGTATCTTTTTCTTCTTGATATTCTCTTTATCTAGCAAAAGTAGCAATGGCCCTCAGGAGAATTTTGGTGAATAATGAATATGCCAGCTTGTCAAATTCTGACAGGGACTTTCTGGCTCTTTCGGAGACAACATGACCTGAAGAAGAAAGCCACATGAAGCAAACTCACAAGAAATGAACCAGAATATCAAGTTCCTAAGATGAGGGTGCACCATTACACAGGTGTTTGTGTTCTGGGTATGAGAGGCAATGTAGGTTGTGGGAAATGTTCACCAAAGAGATCATAACTGTTTACTGTATGGTCATTATTTACTTTGTGATTTGGGTGAAAGTTTACAGAGCAAATTGTTGTATGGATACAACAGTTCATAAACATATTTTGTTTCATGACATTGCACTGATTGAAGCCCTATAATGTCTCAGCTCTCTTCCTGCTTCCCCATAGCTATCTTTCTCCCGTGTCCTTTCCTATGTATTCTTGCCCTCTGAGCTATGTCCCTGTGGAAATACTGCCCTTCTGATTTCCTATGGTTGACTGTTCTAAGGAGCAGACCTACCTGATGTGAATGTTCACCTTAATACCCCCATTATTTGGCTGGAAACCACAAGAGTGAGTTCAATTCCAGGCCCAAAGAATGACTAGAAGCCATTGTCTTGGGGGTTTCACCAGTTTCTATCAGACCAGTTATGTCTGGTCTTTTTTATGATTTTGAGTTTTGTTCCACATTTTTCTCCCACTCTATCCAGGATCTAAACTGATCCCTTTCCCAGTAGTAGTGGCCTAGTACCATCCAGTTCTTCTGGTCTCAGGGTCATGTAGGCTGAAGTTCCCATGGTCCACTAGTCCCTTGGACTAATTGTTTCCATGCATTTTTGGTTTTCTTCATTCTTCTTTGCTCCAGACAAGGAGAGACCAATTGTTGTACCTTAGATGGCCACTTACAAGCTTTTAAGAACTGTTTGGTCATTTTTATTCTCTCAAATAAAGTGTGGTTATCAAATTAACATCATAATATGACTATTTTAGAGTCAGGACAAAGGAGTGAATGAACTCACTTCACCCAAAGAACACATGGATAATTACATTGGTGACTGAGGGGAAAAAAAGAAAACTAAGAAACAAGTAACACCATATCCGTATCTGTATCTATCTATATCTATCTATCTATCCCTATGGTGGAGCAGTGACTAAGGCATTTGACTGTTAACCAAAAGGTTGGTGGTTCAAACCCACCAGCCCCTCTGCGGAAAATGGAGCTACCTCCGAAACCCAACGGGAATCACTGAGTTGGAATTGATTCAACGACAGTAGCTTTGGTTTGGTTTGATGTATTTATTACAACACTTTACCACTTCCTGCAAGTTTATCAGAGTTATCAGAGTTTTAATCTATGTGGGACTGTATATAGATATCTTATTGTGACACCTGTTATCAGTTCCTCCTAGTGGCTTTCACTGATTCTTTACAGCCTCTTGGGTACTGAGCCTCCATTATGTAAGCCTCAACACGTATAAGTGGATCTTTTGTGCCCAATCTCTCTCGTGGGCCTTGACCACCTTTCCAGTGGTTCAAACCCAACACAATTCTAGGAGCACATCAGGTTTTCAGACACTGCTCAGTTGTTTTCTCAGTTCACTTTTCAGGAATGACCTGGAAAACATGGTAAAGACTGATGCAGCTCTGAAGACTGTTATCACAGATTAGCTCCTCATTGAGGGCACTGCTGACATTCCCAGGTAATTTACCAGGCCTTTACATGATTCCCACTCACCTCTTGCACACATCTACCATGATGCCTGTAATACCTCTGTATATTTATTTCTTAAATATCTTATTCTGGTAACCCTTAACACTCAGCACCAAGGGCCATGTGTTCATAGCCATTGTCACACATTTTTCACATAGTGGCTTAGTAAATGAATTACATAACTGATTGATTAATTAAATAAGTAGCTTTTGGCCTGAGCATCCAGAATGAAGGAATGCACAACCACTGAGATGGGAATGACAGGTGAGGGAGGTATGAGTGGAGAGAGAAAATAGTCCTTTGGAAATGAGATTCGGGTAACAAGCAACCTTTACTTGGAAAAGATAAGTGTAGAGTCTGGAGTTTACCTGAGAGTCTGAACTGGAGATGAAATGCTGTGAGTAATCTCCACATAGTTGGTATTTAAATCCATCAGACTAGGTCCACAGACTAAACCCTGGAATAACCAATGTTAAGAGGTCTTGGAGCAGAAAAGGAACCAGTACTGCAAAGCAGCTACCAGTGCAGAAGAGGAAAACCAAGAGTGCAGTGCCCTGGAAGCTAAATGAATGTAATGAACCAAGAATCAGTGTCCCAAATGCTTTCATGGGTCATGTAGAAGCCTGAGAACTGACTGCTGATTTAACAAGTTGGACATCATTAGGGACTTTGACAAAAGCCATTCCCACTGAGTGTAAAAGTGAGAGAAGCCTGATTTAGGCAGGTTTAATATAAATGCAAAGACAGAAACTAGAAGCTGCAAGTGATAATTCTTTCAAAGTGTGATGCTGAATATGGGAGTGAATGGGACAGAAGCTGGCAAAGGTTTGGGGAGTTAGGAGATTAAGATAGTGAAAATAATAGCATGTTTTCATGCGGATATGAAAGGTCTGGAAGACAAAAAGTAATGATGTAGAAGTTAGAAATAAGATTGTTGTTGTTAGATATCAAGTTAGCTCCAACTCACAGCAACCCTTTGCACAACAGAACATCCTCACAATCCTTTAACCCATTGTTGCAGCCACTGTGTCAATCCATCTCATGAGGGTCTTCCCTTTTCCCTTTGACCCTCTACTCTCTAATGTTTCACTGCTATTCATAAAATTTTCCAATAATATCCAACAGTTTTCACTGCTATTCATATGGTTTTCAGTGGCCAATTTTTTCAGAAGTGGATGGCCTTGTCCCTCTTCCCAGCCTTAGTCTGGAAGCTCCACTGAAACCTGTCCACCATAGATGACACTGCTGGGATTTGAAATAACAGTGGCATAGCTTCCAGCCTCACAGAAACGCACAAGCCACCACCATTCGACAAACTGACAACTGATGGAGAAAAAGAATAGCCAAAGGAATGTCCTGAAAACAGGATGGTATCTACTGCCTCAGCAAAGAAAAATAGTTTAAAAAACTGTAATTATGTTGGCGAATGTCTTACTGTGTATGTTATCACAATAAAAGTTAAAAAAAAAAAAAAGTGTATTTACATAATCACTTTATTTATTTAACTTATTCAAAGTGAATGGTCCATTCGAAGATCCCCATTGGAGTCTGCCCCTGCCTTCCTGAACAAGGCCGTTGCTTTCTGACAACCCTATTTGGGAGCGTAGGAGATGCTTGGGCAGATCAGCATCACTGACTGGGCGACAGAGGGGCTGACAGTTATTTAGAAACCCCGAATGTCTCGTTTTCAGCTGTTAAGAACAGCACATGAAGCCCACCCTCAACTCTCTCTCATCTGGACTTTCTCCCTCTACCCCACATCTTCCTGACTACCCTTCTCAAATCCCATCCCACTATCCATCCCCCATAGTGTCCCAAGTAACTTTCCTAAAACATGAATCAAATTAGGTAACTACTGCAAATAACTTTTAATGCCTTTTCATTGTCCTTGGGATAATGGTCAAAATCCTCAATATGGTATTTCTAACTCAATTCAATGCAGTATGGTCAATTGTGAAACTATTTGGGATATGTTACTTCAAGGATCACTTACAGAGGTCCTCGGTGGAAAGTAACTATATGCTGGCCAAAATCAGATACATAACCCATTGCCCCACTGGTCAGAACTGTAAAAGAATCACTCCTACTAAAACAAAGATTCTTTGGGCCACAATGAGTCAGAATCAGTATCAAGTAACATTAGAACTTGAAAAGGGGAGCAGCCTCTGAGATTGGGAGATGGAGGGAAGATGAGTGAGTAGGCCACAATGAGATGGAAGTTGGAACTTGCCCAACCCTCCCCTGGAAACTAAAAAGCATACTAAGCTTGTGTGTGTGTGTCTGTGTGTTTTCTTTTTCTATATTTGGAAGGCTGCCCACACCAGTAACTTCTGCCCATTTACTTTTTCTAAATAAAAAGGATGGTGCTACTGCCCTCACCTGTGGTTGGTAATTAGGATATTATTGCCTGAGGTAGGTATTATAACTCTAGTTGGAAGTAAAGGCCCTTCTCTGGGTCTAGGAAATGGAATTTTCAGGAGGCCCAACTGGCCAGGAAGGTAGGCAGCCAGAAATCAAATAAGACAAACTAGCACCTGAAGCATCATAATTATGCTAGTATGAATCAGGTTCCATATCAGGCATGTACAGAGAGTGGAAGGACAGGGAGAATCACACAAACTTTCATGTTCAGGCTCTCACCAGAGACCCCTGGTCTGAGAAACACAATAAATGCCTGCCCAAGTAGTTATGAGCACTCTAGTATAGAGTAGGGAGGAAGCAGGGCAAGGCTAGGTGTCCCCTCAGGAGTCCCTGGCCACTCGGGGTTCTGAAGGCTGTGGAGCTCCAAAGATCCTGGCAAGGAGCCCTCGATTGGAACGGGCTTGGTCCTGGACAGCAGCCAGACGTGCTCGTTCACGACCCGCTGGCCGTGCTGCCTTCCGGGCCCTCAGCTCCTGCTCCGTGGGGCGCTGGGCAAAGGTCCAGGAGCTACTAGGGCGGGTAGGGTCCCCATCAGCAGAGAGGAAACGGTTTCCCCGTTCCACACTTCGAAGATAGAAGTCGGTCTCACGCTTGGCCTGGGCGACCTCGGCCCTCAGGCGCTGCCGGCGCACCTGGCGCTCAAAGGCCAGGTGTTCACTAAGGTGTGACCAGGTGAAACGGTGGAGGTACTGTGGGTAGAGAAACACGAAATCAGGGTGGCTGGAACAGGAGAGGGCACTGGAAACAGATGGGGTCGACAAGAGGTCATGAGACAGGGGCTGAGAAGTAGGAAGATGAGGGGTGCAACAGCAAACTTGACTTCTCACCTTGAGGTTCCATAGGTCATAGCGGAAGGGGCTGCGCCTACGGGCGCCCATGGGAGTGTTATGCAGACTGGCCGCCACGCGCTTGGCCACACGCTTGTCCCGGAATTCCACCCAGCCCTCGGTATAGTCCTTGCTGTACTTGGACCGTTTCTTCTCTCCAGTGGCCGCGGCCTTCTTTTTCTTACGCCGCACGAACCCATCTGCACGCCAAAAACGGGACCTTGGTCAAGGAAGTCACTGCGGCATCCGCAACTCCCACTAGCCTCGCAGTTTTCCAAAACCTTCAGCTAGGGTCCCACTTCCTTGTTTTAGCCAGGGAGGAATGATCTGAAAGGTGCATCCTTTCTTCATGTGTAACTCAATCCTTTGCTCAAATGTCACCTCCTTAATGAGACTTACCTTGAACACTATTTAAAAACCGCATACACCCCCAACCCCAATTCATGGAAATGAGGGCGAGAAATGGTTGATTATGTACTGTTGGCCTGTTCAGTTTTGTGAAAAAGCCACTGAGATTTTTACTCGGGATTTACTCATTTAACAAACCGGTAAACTCAGGCACGGAAAGCGGAGTGGGTGGAGGTTGGATTCCAACCCTTGTACTAACAACCTGACAACTAAACCACAGCTAGTAATACCGCGATACCTCCAGTCCCAAGAGTCACGCGTACTACAGATTTACCAGCCAGGACTCAGTCGAAGAGACAGGGCGCGCATGCGTGCCTACTCGGCAGCGACCACCCTCCTCCTCCCTTTCCGATCTGGGCCTCCGCACTTACCTTCGGGCTGGAAAAAAACGCGCCCGACCTCTCCGTAGGCGCTGAGAAGGTTGCGTACATTTAAGGGCCGGAAGCGCGGTGGGATATGACCCAGGTACACAATTCCCGGCACTACTCGTTTTTTGCCGCTGCATTCCTTCTGCTCTTCTTCCACCTCCTCCTGCTCTTCCTCTGGCGGCTTTTGGTCTTCCCTTTCCAGCGGTTCTTGCTCCGCCGCTTCCTTCTCAGAGTCTTCTGCCTCCATGCCGCCTGACACGTGAAGCACGACAGCCGTCAAGCGTCGCGCTTCCTGACGCTCACCGAGAGCGACGCCCTGCATAGAGGGGGCGGATCCACCGGGTAGGATGACGAATGAAAGAAGGAAGTGGGGTAGAGATGGCGGAAGTGGGATTGCTGGTTAGCCACAACATTCAGAGCGTGGGGGCGGCATCAAAGCCTTGGGATAACCAAACAAAACTTCATTCCTGAGTTGGAGAGGCAGGACCGGAAGATGCAGATCCCCAAGTTGAAATACCCCTTCAAACGCCTTAGCGAGGAGCGATAAGGTCAAGGGAGCAGGCTTACCCGGGAATTTAGAGGACAATTTTTGAGAGTGACTCTGTGTGTTATAAGGAGATATGGTGGCACAAAAGTTACGATCTCGGCTGCTAACCGAAAGTTCCATCCTAAAAGTCTGCGGTTGGAACCCACCAGCTGTTGGGGAGAACAGATGTAGCGATCTGCTCCTCCGTGACCATCTGCTCGCATTTAGATTGTTAAGTGCCATAGAATAGGTTGGGAATCATTGCGACACTCTGTACAAGAGAACTAAACACTGCGCGATCCAGCGCCATCCTCAAAATTGTTGTTTTGTTTAGACCTGTTGTTGCAGCCACCATATCAGTCCATCTTGGTTGAAGGTCGTCTTTTTCTCTGACCCTCTGCCAAGCACGATGTCCTTTTCCAGGGACAAGTCTCTCCTAATAACATGTCCAAAGTACGTGAGAAAAGTCTCACCATCATCAGTTCCAAGGAACATCCTATTCTGGCTGTACTTCTTCCAGATTTGTTCATTCTTGTGGCGGTCCCTGCTATATTCAGTATTCTTCACCAACATCATAATTAAAATGCATCCATTCTTCTGTGGTCTTCCTTATTCATTGTCCAGCTTTCACATGCATATGAGGCTATTAAAAATACCCTGGTTTAGACTTCCGGTAAGATGGAGGAATAGGCAGCAAGCGACACAGACCCTCTTCAACAAAGAAAAGAAAAACCAATTGACAGGAATACAGAAGATAATCTTAGACCCCTGAGCTTTGAAAGGAACTATACAGAAGTTGATTAGACGCCAACACATAACAATAACAACAGTTAAAGGACCTGAACGAAAACAGCGAGTACAGACTGTGGGAGCTGCGGACTGTCAACTACTCTGACGGGACCAACAGCCTGAATATTTCCAAGTGGTGTTAGGACTTGAGAATTGAGGACTGCAGGGAGACTGCCCTGGTGGCCTATGACTAGGAAGGGAGACAACCTGAGCTGTTGACTTTCCGCTGTCCAGAGGGCACAGCCATTTTGATTGTTTACACCTGGTAGCCCTTTTGGATATTTAAAGTGACCGAGGATGCAGCTATTTTGAATGTTTACAAGTTGCAACCCTTCCAAATTTTAAAGTGATAGCATTCTCATTGGGACTCCAGGGACCTAAGCATAGGCTCTGTTTGCTAAGTCGGCAGGGACATAGAGAGGCTAACAACAGGAAAGGACACAGGTGGTGAGTGTATAAGTGCTGTCAACTAGTGAATAGAGGAGCACAGCACAGTACCCTGCCTGCATAAATAACATACAAACAAAACAAAGAAAATGAAAATCATAGGCAAATCACTCCAACATACAATCACCAATTAAATATAAACACAAAAACGTCACAATGCCTCGGAGACAACAGAGCATCACAGTCCAC
>NW_006921842.1:4627517-4656468 GCF_000298275.1 Orycteropus afer afer | reverse complement strand
GAAGCCAATCTAAACTAGTTGCTAGGGAACATAGGTTTCTAGGGAACATAGTTACATAGAAGAATGAGTATAGAATTTAAGAAGTTAAGGTGACCTAAGTTGTGGTGACTTGATTTATGGGAACAGGAATGTTAGTTTAAATTTTAATATGCCAATTGTATATGCATGTACTTTTCCCAATATTGATTAACTTGTGATTGATTGTATGACATATGAATGGTGCACTTTTCCCATGTTAAACTTGTATATAAGTTTGAGAATAATTATAATAAAATTGGCACTGCTTTGCAATGGCTCTGAGTGTCCCTCCCGTTCCCATCCTTTAACTTTTCTCTCATTTTTAACTCATTCTCTTACCCCCTGTTCTAGAATTGTCGCGCTGGCCACGACAGGAATCCATACTGAAGACTGTAGTCTTTGATCATTAGTAAATGCTTCAAGTCCTCTTTGCTTTCAGCAAGCAAGGTTGTCCTATATACATATGGCAGGTTGTTAATGAGTCTTCATCCAATCCTGATGGCTTGTTGTTCTTCATATAGTCCAGCTTCTGTGATTATTTGCTCAGTGTACAGAGTAACTAATATGGTGAGAAGATAGAACTGTGATGCATACTTTTCCTGATTTTAAACCATGCAGTATCCCTTTATTAGGGTCAAACAACTGCTTCTTGATCTATTTACAGGTTCTGAATGAGCACAATTAAGTGTTCTAGAATTCCATTCTTTGAAATGTTATTCATAATTTGTTATGATCCACACAGCGGAATGCCTTTGTGTTAAGATTATGGCCTAGGAAACCCTATGAGGCAGTTCTGACCTATACAGTTGTTGTGAGTCAGAATCTAAGGTACACAGCAACAACTATCATATTCTAGTGATCAAAATACCCTTTTACCAAAGGACCTGGTGAGGAACTCAACTTTAAAGTTTACTGAAGTTTCCATTTCTAATATTTGATTGTTTGAGATTTGAAAACTTAATTTAGTATTTTGAATACTTTGTTTAAGTTTTTAAAATGTAGTTTAATTGTACTTTGCACATTTAAGTTTTTAACTTTCAGGGGTTTTTTATTTTGTGAATAAGATGTCTAAATATGTGACAAGTATGTATTTCATTAAAAAAAACCTTATCTGGCGTCTGTTACATGTTTGTATTTATATTTGTATTTACATGTATACATGTAATATACATGTATTATTTATTTGTATTTTTGTTGCAAATATATGTTGTCAGATGCACACACGGCCGGAACTCAGGCTTACTCAGTCCTACTTTCCCAGGTCCTGTACTGATAGGTTTCCCCTTGAGATCCAAAATCACACTTCCCTTGTTTGTGGAACCGTAGAATCCAGGTGGTCCTGGGGGTGATTACTACAAGAAAATGGGAATCTCATTCCCGGCGCCCGCGCCCTCAGCTTAGACCTCCACCCCTTCTAGTCGACCGAGGAGGTGCCCACCAGGGGGCGCCATCCGCGCCTTTACTGCATAGTGGAGCGCCGCGGTTCCTTTGATTGGATTCCACAGTGGAGTGGACTCTGACTGCGGCTGGGTGAAACCGCATGAAAGCTTGCTCCACCATCTTTCTGGAAGGGGGCTGAGACGATTTTGAGGAGCATCAACATAAATCTGCCCTCTTGCGGCCAGATAATACCCACGCAGCTCCTGCGCGGGCGCGAAGCAACGTACAGAACTGACAAAAAAAACCTCACTGCCATGGAGTCGAATCTGACTCATAGCGACCCCTCCTTGGATTTCTGAGGCGGTATCTCTACGGAAGTAGATTGCTCAGTCTTCCTTCTGTGGAGTGGCTGGTGCGTTTGAACCGCCATTCTTCTAGTTAAGTGACACTTAAGTCCACAGTAATAACCTGCGATGACAACTTTTGCCCAACAGGCCCCAGCATATTCCTTAAGTAACGCTATGCCCGCGTTTTTTCATGGAGTATCGAAACCGCTAATAAATTAGACTGGACTCCTTGAGTTCTCATCCTCCCATTTCAATGTGGGTTTTTTTTTTTGTTTTTTTTTTTGAAAGAACTTCTGTCACGTGTTCTCTGCTCCTTTATGAAAGAGTTGTGAGAGGAACAGACGCGGGTTCCGCTTTTAAATTCTTGACACCGACGTCTTCAAAATACAGTAACAGTGAATGAAATGGGAGCACACTTTGGAGTTTCTTCAAAAGATAGGGAACTGGGGACGGGTATGAGAGGGAGTAGATAATGCAAGAGTGCCTGTCAATTCTGCCAGCGTAATGGCGGCAATGGGAGTTCATCACATGATTTTCTCTACTTTATGTAGGTTTGAAATTGTCATGATTATTCAAAAAGTACCATCATAACAGAAGTATCGTCAAACCTTCAAAAAATATATAATACATAAATGAAAACCTTGAAAGTAGGGCGTCCTTCCCGTTCCTCACACTCCTCCTGCCCCCTTCTCAGTAGAAATCATTAGAAAATAGGAGTAAGAGACCCCTTCTTACTCCAGCGACCCAAATGATCTGGGAAACAACTACTGTTAAGCAGTTTCTTTATAGGATGGGTTGTATATATATTTTTTAAAGATTACTAGAAGTACATATTTGAGCATACTTATCATTTTGTTCTCTAAGTTCCCTTACATGCGCTAAGGAGCTTTTGCTACCGAACCCACAGAATGTCAACGGAGGGGAAAAAAAAAGAAGGCAGGCGAGTCCTTCGAGCCGGATTCGAACCAGCGACCTAAGGATAGCTAGTATGATACACCTACAGTCCTCCGCTCTACCAACTGAGCTATCGAAGGAGCCTTCCCGTGTGTTTCTTAGGATACTTTAAATAGTATTTCTCCCAATGCTATTGTTTTGGTTCCATTTAAATTTATTTCAGAATTGCAGGTAAATATAAGGGAGTTCTCTGAAGTGTTAGAAATGTTTTATGAAGTGATCTAGGTGGTTATTGCACAAGTGTATAAATATGCAAAAATTCATCCCCTTAAAAATTTAAGATCTGAGCTTTTTATTATATACATGGCCTTTTGGTTAAGATCAAGTGTAGTGTGTGTGTGTGCATATATATGTTCATGAAAAAAAATCCACCACCAATATTCTATGTCCTGCTCCCCGCGTATATAGATCCATAGCGCCTATTAATGCCTGTTGTCTCCCTATGCGGTCTGCTTAGCGCCTTCTCCTTCAGAATTTCCTTCATTGGTGGATAAATGGTAAGGTTATTCTAAATATAAACAACTGGGTTGAAGAGCAGCGTACTATCTCGAAACAGAGTTACTGCCCAATTCGTTTTGGAAACATTGAAATTCTTTCTGAAGGATGAAGGAAAATTATGTATAGACGCAAATGCATTAATGAAATATGAGAGGTGTGTGTGTTAACTTTTTTATAAAAAGGAATTACATGGCTAATGTATTGCACAATTATAGTGAGGCACGTAAATGAAACACAACTCCCCCTTCAGATTAAAAAGAAAATGTAGATATTCCATTTATAGAGATAGTGTAGTGCATTGCAGATAAGCGCCAAATATGGCTCTCAGGTTCCTGACTTCTAAGACAGAATGAGCACCGATGGGTAAAAAAAGGAAACAATGTAGAAAGACTTTTATTGATTATGTATTTATGGAAAAGATGATCCAGTTGATGTATTTATTTTTAAAAATTGCTTATTAAAATGAAAGTTCTCCATAACAATACTGATGGAAAAAAAATGTCATTTTTCTTCAAACAGGTCTTGTCCAATGATTTCTGTGAGAAATATTGATGGCACATAGTTAAGATTTAATTCAGTGATTCGATTCCTTTCCATGAGAAACTAAGAATATCTGATGTAGTGAAAAATTGTTTCCAATAATCTAACCTAATTCAGCAGAAATAGGAGAAGCTAGGGCAGAGGAGGAAGCCTAGAAAAACCGAGCCTCTGTGTCAGGTGGTATTTCCCACATGTCTGGCCTGAGTCTGGGACTAAACCAAACCAAACTCACTGCCATCGAACTGCCAGCCATCTGGTTAGCAGTCAAATGCCTTGGACACTACTGAGCTGTCATTCCACTGTCAAACCTCAGGATCTCAGTCCATTCTCTCTCAGATAAAAGCTTCTCTAATTTTCACAGAGAGGAAGGCAGAAATGGTGCCTGAAAGAAGCCTCGGCATTTTCCCCTACGTGCTAGATTGCGAGTGCTCACTTGAGCAGCCCTAGAGCTTCCGGTCTTCCGGTCACATGATAATACAGAATTGATTTTATTCTGAAAAACTCTTACAGTTATCTCGCCAGTTCTTTTACCTACAAAGTTCCATCTCAGGGACTTTAAAGTTACAGTTCTATCTGCCTTGAATGCTTTTTCCCCAAGACTGAAGATATAAGGGCAAGTAATCCACACTTCTTTTGATTCAGAGTATAGTGTCAGAAGTACAAGCTATATGATTCTTTGGGGACAAGTTTTCCCCAAGACAGATTGAAAATTATAGTATGAAATCAACAAATCCAAACCTTCCGAATTGCTTGTGCTCTTAAAAATGACCACACAAGACCATTTCTTGATGTTGATCACTATGAGTTTCACGACTATCTCATATATATGTTCCACCTCTGGCCTGAGATTTCTGCTTCCATAGCTTAAATGGCTACAGGAAATATGCACATTGTGTTGTCTTCTGCTCTTATTCCTGAGGTCAGGCAGGACTTCTCAACTCCTGACTCCTTGTAGTCCAGCAGTAGTAATTATGACCTGGCAGCAGGGCTGGCGTCTTCAGTCTCAAGCAAAGTTACACATGCAGCGCCCAGGAGATTGATTAGCAGTCTAATGCTTTAGCCACTTAGCCACTTCATGCGCTCTTTTATCTGTGTTTCGTCACCAATATTAGTAAGTCAGCCTCGCCTGACAACCTCAGCGCTTCGCCTGGGCCCTGTCTAGTCGTCCAAGGACATGGCCACGAGGGGGCGCCATCCGAGCCCTTCATGAGCAGCATGGCGCGAGGTTTCCGCAATCTGCAATCTCTGAGACCACTGTGAGAGCCACGCCCGGGCTATTTTTATTACTCAATATTAATACTTATATTACTTATTAATATAAATCAACCTGGTCCGTTGTTTTTTTCCACTCCAACTCGAATCCGCTCTAGGAACGAAGCAACCCAGGAGAACTGTAGCGGGTGGCAAATATTCGCGCAGTTACAATCCAGACTCGATAATTTTTCCCTAGACACAGGCCCAACTACATTCCGCATAGGCGGCCACCTCAACTAGCGGTGGCCTCACCTTTCCAGCGTACCCACCCGAACTCTTGGTTAAATTTGAAGGAAGAAAATTTTTTAGTCAATTTTCTTCCCCTCCTAGTGTGTGAGCTGTAGGGCGCGAGGAACGGGTTTGATTCGTTTTTAATCCTAACACCGACCTAAAGAAAGCAGTTGCGGGAGAAATGAGATCACGTTTCGGATTTATCCAAAAAGATCAGGGACAGGATGTATGTTTAGGGGTAAATGATGCAGAAATAGTTGTTTAATTAGGGTGGTTGCATCTGGGTGATGGGTACAATGAGTTATTTATACCATCTACTGCTTTTGTGTTATGTTTGAAACTGTCGCCAATAAAATGGCTCCTTCGAAAGAATCAAGATGGCAGAGGTCCCCGATGGCCATCGCATAGCCAACAGAAATTAAAGTGAAAACCTTGAGCCAGAGAACTTCCTTGCTTTCCACAGACTTCCCGAGAGCCTTTTCAACTGAATGATGTCATGCGCGCGGTCCCTGATTTGTTGGTCTGGCGTGGACATGGCAGGAACCTTAACCCTAACTCAGTTACAGGAGTGGGAATACAAATTGCATTTGATGAAACAAGGGTGGGGGCCAGAGGCAGGGATGCCGCAGGACAGTTGGGGTCAGGAAAGGAGGGAAAAAGAGGGCGTCGCTTTTGCCAAGTGCAAATTTCACAAGTGAAAAATGAAAACTCAATGCTAGCAATGCCCAACCTTTCCCTGAAGCAACAACCAACCGCCACCATATATGTATCTACTTTGAAAGGGTCTAAGCATCTGAGAAAGTCAGCATCTATGGAGATTAGGCCTGCAGTTTTCAAAACTATCGTCCTTCGAGCCGGATTCGAACCAGCGACCTAAGGATACCTAGCTAAGCGACCTACAGTCCTCCGCTCTACCAACTGAGCTATCGAAGGAGTGGTAATAGATACCTCTCTTAAAAACCTTAAAATGATTGGTCTGAAAGGAGCCTTTTGGTTTCACTTTGATTATATTGTGTTTATATTTATATTGAAAGTATAGCTAATCCTCAGTATTCCTTTTATGGACTGGAAGTGTTCCATATAATGGCTTGGATATGGTTTTATGAATTTATAAATATATAAAAATGTATTCGGTTGTTTTAAGATATTATGATATTACTAAGTATGTAAGTTGTATCTCAAAATAAAACAGTCCCAGCATCTTATGTCCTACTTCTCAAGGTATAATATACCAAAAAAAAAAAAAAAAAACTCACCCCCGTGGAGTTGATTATACTTATATCAAACCCTCCTTGGGTTCCGGAGGCGGTATTTCTACGGTAGATTGCCCAGTCTTCCTTCCCAGGTGTGGCTGGTGGGTTTAAACCGACCGACTTCTACTTAGTCAAATGCCTTAGACACTGAGCCACCAGAGCTCTCAAGGACTGATATAGCAAAGGTGAATCCTTCGGATTAGGCCTGATGTGCTTCTGTCTCATTACCTCTTTTCCCTTTTAAAAGTGTTTTGGTTTGTTAGGTAAATGATGTTGTTGTTGTTGTTATGTGCCGTCGAGTCAAACCCGACTCATAGCGACCCCTCCTTGGGTTTCCGAGGCAGTATCACTACGGAAATAGGATTGCCCGACCTTCCTTCCGAGGAGTGGCTGGTGGGTAGGTTACCCTAAATACAGACAACTGGGTTGTAAAAGATTCCAGGATCATGAAATAGCAATGTCCAGTGCATTGTAGCACTATTGAGATTCTCCTTTCTGAAATTCTAAGGGGAAATCATGTACATTCATAACTCTAATGAGTAAAGTGTGTGGAGTGTTTTGTGCGTGTATGTGTGTGTGTGAATTTTTTTTAGTTGGATAAATGCTTTGGGTGGTTCATATTATATTGCACAGTGGAGCAATTAAAACGAAACAAAAACCCTCAACAATTTTAAATGGAAATATAAATGCACATTTTTCAAAGCAAATTGTCAAATATCAAAGTTTAGCAGGGATTGTTGCAGGCTCAGCTTCTTGCACCTAGGGTAGGAATGAACCCCAATGGGCGATATGCTATAAACCCTCTGGAGAGAAAAGGCTTTCCTTGATGATGCATGTAAGGAAAAGATTATTAAGTGGATTTCTCTGTAAAATATCTCCATAACTATATGATTGAAACAAATTTTTTAAATTGTTTAAATGGCAACTACAACACTTCCCATCAGAAATATTAAAGCATATTTAACTCAATAATTAAATTCCTTTCCTTGAGAAAGTAAGCAACTATCATCTGGTAACATTTCCTAACCTAACAGAGAGTAAAAAGCTAGGGCGTGACGGTGGGGCTTGGAAAATGGGTAGTTTTTCTCCCATATTATCAGGTATCCTCTCCGGGTCTTGGAAACCAAATGTAAAAGCAACAGAGATGCCAACGTATGGTGAAATTTCAGGATACTGCTGGACTCAATTGCTAATGCAGCAAAATCTCTTCCAAGATACAGAAATAATTTCCAGGTGACAGAGGAACAAGAAGTCTCAGAAAGCAAACAGGAAGGAGCACGTCCACCTTTCCTCCTCCATCCTTGACTTCTTTCTCTGGCCTCCCTTTGGCAAAGCTTAACAGGAATCAGGTAATAAAAACAGCCACGTGGACTATAGAGTCCCATCCCTATGCCACAAGGTGAGTGAAAGAAGGATGAGTTTGAAATTTAAAGTCAATAGTTGCACCAGTGGTGAAACTTCCTTGTGAATTCTAAGGTAACACTCTTGATTTTGCCTAAGGCACTTGACTGCTAACCAGAAAGTTAGTGGTTCAAAACCACCAGCCACTCTGTGGAAAGACAGCTGGGCAACATATTTCCCCAAAATCTTAAAAGCTAGCAAGCTGCCATCTAGATGCAATTATGGGTCTTTCCTCGTCCAGGGAAAAGAAGAATGAAGAAAAACAAAAATTCATGGAAACAATTAGTCCTAGCGACTGGTACACCATCTAATCTGCAGCCTATACGACTATGAGACCAGAAGAACTAGATGGTGCCCGGCTACCACTGTCATCCACTTGGAAGGGGATCTATATAGGAGATCCTTGATGGAGAGGGAGAACAATGTGAAACAAAACTCAAAATCATTTGGAGAAAAAAAAAGGTGGGGGGGGGGGGGACCAGGTTTGCTGGTCTGATAGAGCCTGGTGGAACTGCTGAGACTATGGCCCCTAGCTGCCCTTCAGATCTGGAATTGAACCCACACCTGTGGTTTCCAGCCAAACAAAAGACAGGCATATGAGTTGAACATTTACCTCAAGTAGATACACTCCTTGGAGAGAACAATCATGGGAGAAAGAAGGGCTGCCTATGCACAGGGAGACAGCTCAGGGGGCAGGAGTGCATGGAGGGATGGACACTGGGAAGAGGTAATCGTGGGGATTAATTGGTTGGGTTTTGTTGCATTGTGGAAAATTGTGGTCAATGTCATGAGACAAAGTGTATGTGAACTGCTGTATGGAAAGTGAATTTGCTCTGTAAATTTTCACCCAAATCACAATAAAAAATAAATAAAAATAATATACTTCCCCAAAGACTTACCACCTTGGAAATGCAAAGGGGGTTGCTGTGAGTAGGAATCCACTCAATGGCAGTGAGTTTGGTTGGGTCTTGATTTTCATTTTACTTCTGTGGAAACTGAGAGATTGGAGAATTTAATACCTAATCTGATGTTACTGGAAACAAGACCTCCAAGTTCATGGCTCAAAGCCTCTATACAAACCAGCTGCACCCAGTTCACAGGTCACGCCAAAACACAACTCATGGATCTGAGCTATGGGTTGAGCTATTTTCTTTCACTCCAGTTCTACACTTATCCCCTCAATAGAGTCATGGGAAAGAAGCAGGGAGAAAAGAATGAGTGGAGATCAGATTGACATCTGTAGCTGCATAGATTCTGTCCAGAGAAGACTAACAAGAAAGCTCTCAATGATCATGACAGAGTCAAGGCAAGGCTGACGTTGAACTGGTTTGAGGGAATTGATGGGTTTATTCACATGCCTGGATCATTTAAGTTTTTAACTCTCATGCCTAATTTGTGGGGGTGCAGTAAGATGGGAGTTTCTTTCCACAGAAAGTTACCTTCCCGCCCCCCAACCCAAATTGCAATGAGAAAGCAAAAGAGAAGATGAAGCATTAAGGGCAGTATAAAGGTCTTGAAAAGAGGTGCCCTGCACAGCCTACAAACATAGAGTCACTTTCTCAAATAAGCTCTTTGGCCTTGTCCATTTCAATGTTGATCATCTTTCACCAGTTTAAAAGAGGAATTCATGCAAAGAAGAAGTTGAAGGTGGAGATGTTGGGGGAGGGCCAGAGGCTCTTCTGGACCAACTTCTGAAAACACACCAATACACTGGACAGACCTACAAGAAAAAGAGGCAACTGCTTTTGTCTTTTAACAAGGACTCTGGTTCTAAGGCTGCAGCCATAAATATATTAACTTCTATTGTTTATTTTAGGGGGAAAAACGTGTACACAACCCTTGAGGGAAATCAGAACTACAGAAGCCAGAATGAAGTGAGAAAATTTACCAGCCGCACGCCCCCTCGTGGCCTAGCACAGGAGGTGCTAAAGAAAGCCAGACAGAGGGTCTTAAGGGGCGTTCGTAGACCATAGTGACCCTGGACAATCTGTTTCTAGGGACAGCAGTGTGGAAATTTTAGGGGCTTAGGGATTGAAGGGAATTATTGGGAAAGGTAACGCCGAGCCTCACTGCTTGAGAAACTTGATTTTCCTTCATAGCAGCACCGCAATGTCCTTCCGGTTCCCAGTTTCCGTTGATACGAATCCACCGTTAAATGTATGACTGATTGCCCAGATTTTCTGTGGACTTCGCGTCCTGCTCCACCAGCACTCTGTGTCCTTCTCCCGACAGAACCCAGTAAGCTGAAACAGGTCGAAAGTGATCCTGCAGGGGCGGAACTTCTCCAAGGGTTATCTGATCACACCGATTCACAGTCCGGCACTTGGTCTTACCGGCTAACTACAAATAGTAACTAATACACTTAGAAATGACAAATCATGAATTACTTCTAGGTTTTAAAGAGTGTAAAGGATGTACAAACACACGTCCAGTTGGGGAATTAGCTCAAATGGTAGAGCGCTCGCTTAGCATGCGAGAGGTAGCGGGATCGATGCCCGCATTCTCCAGTTTTATGTTCTTGTCCTCTGACTTCTTTCTTTCATCCTCTGCAAGTACCTGACAAAAACGTGGTGTGAGTTTAATAAGCGCCCATTTCTTCATAGGAATGGTCTTTTCATGAAGAACCACTCATTTTGAAGTATGTTCATGTTGGGACAGGGCTAAAATAACCAACTTGCATTTCCATCATAATTTCCTTATCTAAATCTTTGTCTCTGCCATGTGATTTTTGCAAATCTATGTTTTAGTCCTTTGTATATTAACATTACATTTTAATTCTCAGAATCTATTTCCCACATATCCTGCCTATTGAGTTGCTCTTCAGTTTCACAACAGGGAGAAATTCACTTCCAATTCTTATTGAGATGGTGGAGAGCCAGAGAATGTGTGGTTGTATTTGAGATTTGTCTTTTCACATTTGACAGCTCTGGTGGCCTAAAGCATTTGACAGCTACCCATAAGACTAGTGGTTTAAACTCATTAGCCACTCCTTGGGAAGAAAAGTGGGCAATCTACCTCCATAGAGATACTGCCTCGGAAACCCAAGGAGTTGGGATAGACTCAATGGAAATGACTTTGTTTGTTTTTTCATTTCACATTCACTTTTTCTCTTCCGGAGTCATCTAGCTGTATCTGGGGTGGTACTGATGTTGCTAGTGACGCTGGATGTGGTAGTTAAGTTGTGTGTCAACTTGGCTGGGCCTGGTTTTGAGTGGCTGGGCAGCTGGATGTCATTATTCCCTGTAGTGAGAATGGTAATGAACTCCATGGTGGGATCTACTGGAGCAGGTGAGTAGATGCCTTAGGGATGTGGTCTGCTTCCTGTATATAAGAATAAGCTTTGAGACAGATCTCCGCAGCTTTTTGGCACACTTGGATCCTGCAGCTGGCCAAGTCATCAGTGAGTGTCCCGCCATGTTGTGTGCTGATTTGGGACCATCTCTGGACTTGAACTAGTAGCTTGCTATGTTGTTTGATAATCTTGGGACTGTACCATTTTATTGTTGACCTTGGGTTTGTCAGCCTCAGTAGCCAGCAGCTATCTGAGTTAAGAGATAACTCCAGCTCCAGTGGGCCGGAAGCAGGAAGCAGAGGTGAAGCCCAAGGTCAAGGGGCCTTCACCTAGCCCCTAGAGCTGGCACTTTGAACTCAGACTTCTAGCCTCTTAAACTGTAAGAGAATAAATCTCTGTTTATTAAAGCACACATTTGTGGTATTTCTGTTACAGCAGCACTAGAGAGCCAAAACACTGGAATAAGGCTCAAAAGATGAGAGGGGAATTGTGGTGGAGAACCCATCTGGATTAGAGTCCAAGGTGCCTTGACAAGAAGCTCAGTTCAGGCCTGGGGGAACCCCTGAGACTATAGCCCCTAGCTGCCCTTCAGGTTTGGAATTGAACCTATTCCTGTGGCTTCCAGCCAAACAAAAGATGGGCATAGGAGCTGAACATTTAAGTTAGGTAGATACACTCCTTGGAAAGATCAATCATGGGAGAATAGAAGGGCTGTGTATGCACAGGAAGACAGCTCGGGAGTCAGGAGTGCATGGCAGGGAAGGACACCAGGAAGAGGTAGCTATGGGGAGGAAGTGGGAGGGGAGCTGTTGCATTGTGGGAGATTATAATTAATGTCATGAGACAAAGTGTATGTGAGCTGCTGTACAGATGAATTTGCTCTGTAAACATTCACACAAATCACAATAAAATTAAAAAAAAAAAAAAGAAGAAGAAGAATAAGAAGAAGCTCAGTTCAGGAGTAGCTAATAAACTTTGCACCCCAATCCCAAATGCTATCTTTGAAAAGAGAATTGGACTATTTTTCTTTGTTATGCTTTTGACCCTAACTCACTTTCAAAAACCCAGAAGTTAATTGAGAGCATCCAATTTAGACCAGTCTCTAGATTACAGTATTCAGTCTGGATTGCACCTCAACATAAAGAAAACAAAAATCCTCACAACTGGACCAATAAGCAACACATGAAAAACAGAGAAAAAATTGAACTTGGCAAGGATATCATTTTACTTGGATCCACAACGTGGTAGTTCAGTTGATGTGTCAACTTGGCTGGGCCTGGTTGAGTGGCTGGGCAGCTGGATGTAGTATTCCCCATGATGAGACTGGTAATCAACTCCATGGTGGAATGTACTGTGAGCAGCTGAGTAGCTGCGTTAGGTAATGTGGTTTGCTTCCTATATATAAGCAGAAGCCTTGGGGAATGGTCTCTAGCTTATGGTACCTTGAACCCTGTATGTAGCCGTGTTGTTCAGCAGCCTGTCATGCTCTGCCAATATTGGGACTTACAATGGACTTGAATTAACGGCCTGCCGTGTGATTTGGTAACATCAGGACTGTGCCTTGTTACTTGTCAACCTTAGGCTTGGCAGACTCAGCAGCCAGCAGCTGTCTGAGTGAAGAAAAGCCTCCGGCTTCAGTGGGCTGGGAGCTGGAGGCACAGCTGAAGCCCAAGGCTGAGGGGCCTTCACCCAGCCCCTAGAGCCTGGCACTTTGAACTTGGACTTAAAACCTCCAAACTGTAAGAGAATAAACTCCTGTTTGTTAAGGCCATCCCTTTTGTGGTATATTCTTGTCAGAGCCACCCTAGGGAACCAGAACACACAACCCATGCCCATGGAAGCAGCAGTCAAGAAATCAAAGGATGTTTTGCACTGGAAAATCTGCTATAAAGGACCTCTTGAGAGTGTTAAAGAGCAAAGATGTCATTTTGAAGACTAAGGTGCACCTGACTTAAGCCATATATAGTCTTTTTAATAGCCTCATATGCGTGAGAAAGCTGGACAGTGAATAAGGAAGACTGCAGAAGAATGGATGCATTTGAATTGTGGTGTGGAGAAGAACATAGAATGTACTGTGGACTGTGAGAAGAACAAATAAATCTGTCTTGAAGGATGTACAGTTGGAATCCTCCTTAGAAGCGATGATGGCAAGACTTTGCTTCTTCTACTTTAGACGTGTTATAAGGAGGGACCAGTCCCTAGAGAAGAACATCATGCTTGGTAGATGGTCAGTGGAAAAGAGAAACACCCTAAAAGCTTGAGAGCGGCCATCTCAGATGCAACAATTGGCCTCTCCTCATCTGAAGGAAAAAAAGAAGGAAGAAAATCAAATACAAGTGGCAACAATTAGTTCAAGGATCTAGTGGACCATGTGAACCTTAGCCTACATGACCCTGAGACCAGAAGAAATAGATGGTGCCCAGCTACCACTGTCAACCACTCGGAAAGGGATCAGTTAAGGGAATTCTGGATACAGTGGGAGAAAAATGTAGAACAAAACTCAAAATCATAAAAAAGACCTGGCTTACTGATCTGGTGGAGAATGATGAAATCCCCAAGATTATGGCCCCTAGTCATCCTTGAGGTCTAGAATTAAACTCACTCATGTGGCTTCCAGCCAAACAATAGGCCTACAAGGTGAACAATTACACCAGGTAAGTACAATCCTTAGAACAACCAATTATGGGAGATCCGAAGGGCAGTGTTTGCACAGGAAGATAACTCAGAGGGCAGGGATTGAAAGAAAGGACAGAGGGAAAAGATAACCACTGGGAGGAAGTGGGAAGAGAGCTGTTACATTATGGGGATTGCAATCAGTGTAATGAAACAAAATTTGCTCTATAAACTTTCATCCAAATCATAATAAAAACATAATTTTAGGAAAAGAGGAAGACCCTTGATTAGATGTATTGACACAGTGGCTGCAGCAACAGGATGGAGCATAGCAATGATTTTGAGGATGGTGCAGGACGGAGCAACGTTTTCTTCTATTGCATGTTCATAAGGACCCTATGAGTTGAAACCCAGTAGATGACACCTAACAAGCAGCTCCAACAGGGATAGTCTCCAATGTGTTTAAAACAGTAATCTCAAGCCACTACCTTCCTTCAACTAACCTGGGCTTCTACAGGCTTTATTAGCTCTCCAAGTGGTTCTGATCCACACCAAAATGTGAAAACCGTTTGCCCAAAGACTAAAAGGTCTGGAGCATGGGAAGGAAAATACAAAAAAATTGCCAGACACAAAATCTTCAAACAATTCTTCCTTGATTTAATCCAAGATCTTTGTCGTTGAGAACTCGACCGTATTTGAGGTCATCTTTTCTGAGATAGGGCGGAAGTGGGACTAATATGTATTAATGAAATTGACACTAAATCAGTAAATGTGTTCTATTGTTAAGTGAGATCTCTACTATTGAGCTAATTCCCAACATGAATTAGAAATTCTGCAGATTTTTTCCATGATTTTATTTTATTTCTATTATTTTACCCCTGAAACTTTTTTTTTTTTTTTTGTCTTCTAGCAGTGGTTCTCATACCTTGCGGTACATTGAAATCACATAGAGAGCTCTTTAAAAATACCAATGCCTGGATCTCGCCTCCAAAGTGGCCAAAGTATAGGCGCTTTGTAAAATCTCCCCAAGTAATTCTGATATCCACTGAAGTTTCTCAGCAGTAGCGAGAACAAACACCATATAATCAAACAGAGTGCAAGTAGTAGTCCCGCCCGAATTTCATCCCTACCCCGCGGCTGTAGGCGGCTGCCTATAGTCGAGCCTGCCACTTGGGAAAAAAAAAACCTTCCCACAGCCTTAGAACTTTTAGACCACAAGGGGGCGCGCGTGCTCCACCAATTGCCAGTGAGCGTGGTCCCAGACAGCCCGCGGCTCTCAGTGACTCTGAACTCATGGTGGGGGACGAAGACCCTTTCTCCGGAACCCAAATTTAGCAATTCAGTCTCTGACCTACGTTGGCAGGGATCGGAGTTATTCCAACGCCACAGGTTGTGTATGAACTAGGGCTGAAGTCAGATTGCACGTATTACTAATTGTTATATGGCGACTAATGATTCAAAAGTATTAGAGAAATATGCTGCACTTCGAAAATACTCTTAAATACAGGTACACACACGATATGTGTCAATAGAAAGTGCCTTTCCGAGAATGTTTTTACAAAAAGTGAATTCCTTCGAGCCGGATTCGAACCAGCGACCTAAGGATGACTGGGAATCTCCACTACAGTCCTCCGCTCTACCAACTGAGCTATCGAAGGAATCACACTGCTTTCGTTGCTCGTCGGGAATGCGATCTCTGCACGAGGTTGATTGTACCACATGTGTTTGCCGTTTTATTTATAGGTGTTGGTGACAGGTCCAGTCCTGAGTCTCTGCGTTCTCTGTCATCTAGCACCCTTTCAGAACCAATGTTCAAAGGCCTTCTGCCCTTACAAGGGAGAAAACGGGAACACTGCCACTCGACACTTTCCAAAAAGGAAAATGAAATGATTAAGACTAACAAACAACTGATAATCACTTAGTGATGAACATCTCAGTTTTGACCTCTACTTATAAATAAATAAGTACACTAAAATGTACTACAGGGACATTAGTCCCTGTAGATAAACTGGATCGTAACACTAATTCTTTTTCTTCCTTTCTCCCTACATTCCTTCATTCCTTTTTTTAAAGTGTTTATTGGTTTTAAGTACCCTCCAGTTAGTGGTTTACCCTCCCACCTAAGAATATTTCTTTTTTTTATGAAACTCTTTTCTTGATTTTTTACGATAGTGGTCTCATACAATATTTGTGCTTTTGTGATTGTCTGATTTCACTCAGTTTGTTGTTGTTGTTGTTATGTGCCGTCGAGTCAAACCCGACTCATAGCGACGCCTCCTTGGGTTTCCGAGGCAGTATCACTACGGAAGTAGGATTGCCCAACCTTCCTTCCTCTAAATCCGTCCATGTTGTGATGTTTCATGGATTCATCATTCTTCCACCTTGTGTAGTATTCCATTATGTGTATGTCCCCTAGCTTGTTTACCCATTCCTGTGTTGATGGACATTTAGGTTGTTTTCTTCTTTTTGCTGTTGTGAATAGTTCTGCGATGGACATAGGTGTATATCTATCCGCCTGTGCCACAGCTCTTATTTCTCTAAGAGATGTACCTGGTAGTGGGATTGCTGGATGGTATGCTATTTCTGCTTCCAGTTTTTTAAGGAAACACCATATCCTTTTCCACAGAGGTCACATCATTTTACAGTCCTGCTAGCAGTATATGAGTGTTTCAGTTTCTCAACACTCTCATCAGCTTTTATTGTTTCCTACTTTATTAAACTTTGCTACTAGGGCTGAAATGAGATGTTATCTCATTGTTGTTTTGATTTGCATCTGTTATGAGTCTGTCCGACTCCAGGCATAAAACAACAACAACAACAAGAAATGAGCTAATAAGAGCTCTGGTGGTGTAGTGCCTAAGGCATTTGACTCTAACCAGAAGGCTGGTGGTTCAAACCCACCAGCCACTTCTCTGAAGGCAGGTTGGGCAATCTACTTCCATAGTGATACTGCCTCAGAAACCCAAGGGAGGCTCACTATGAGTTGCATCCAACTCAATGGCGGTGAGTAACGGGGTTAATGATTGAAAGCATTTCTTCAGGTGTTTGTCCATGTCCTCTGCCCGTTTTTTAAGTGGATTATTTGTCTTTTTGTGGTAAGGTGTTGAAGTTTTCTATAAAGTTTAAAGATAGCCCCTTATCTGATAAATCATTGCCAATTTTTTCCCCCCAATCTATGGTTTCTCTTTTCACTGTTTTGGTGAAAACTTTTGATGTACGTAAGTGTCTAAGAAGGTCCCAGTCATTTATTTTGTCTTCTGGTGTTTGTGCACTTTTAGTTACGTTTGATAGTGTATTTATGGCCTGAATTAGGGCCCCATAGTTTGTCCCTATTTTGTCTTTGATGATTTTTTATGGTTTTAGGTTTCACTATCAGGTCTTTGATCCAACTTGAGTTTGTTTCTGTATATGGTGTTTTTGTATAGGGGTCCTGTTTCACTTTCCTGCAACTGGATATCCAGTTTTTCCAGCACCATTTCTTAAAGAGATTATTTCTTCCCCATTTAATGAGTTTTGGCCCTTTGTCAAACATCACCTGCTCATAGGTGGATGGATTTACTTCTGGGTTGTCAATTCTGTTCCATTGGTCTCTGTGGCTGTCCACAATGGTCATTGTACCAGTTGTCAAAAGATTTGACTCAATGAGGGAACCAAACCAGCAGGACGGTAACACTGGTTCAAAGAATTATAGGAAAGAAAGAAATATTTACAGTCAATGAAAGAAGCAATGCTATAATAACACTGCGAAATGAGATACACACTGGAAAATGCCCTATAGGACAATACTACTGCTTGGTTTTGTTTTGCTTTTTTACAGAGAAGAAGATAACTACATCTTTATCAGACAAAGTTCATAATCTACCAGTTAGCATTTACCCTTATGGAACTGTAAAATATCCTAATCACTAAGAACTAAATGAAGACAAAGTGACATACTCAGAGCACTGGATCTCCACCGGGACAATTTTTCCTTCCATTTGGCCACATGAGGAAATGGTCAGGACTCATAGGACGCTACGGGTACATGATAGGTAGAGGCCAAGAATGCTGCCAAATATCCTACAGAGCACAGCCTCTCATAACAAAGAATTATCCGGCCCAAACAACTTCAAGGTTAAGTATTCTCTGACTAGAGAATGAGATGATCCTTAGGCAAATCTGTTAGAAAGTGCTGTAGGTCTAGGAGAACATTGAAAAGACCTGAAGTACGTTTGTTGTTGTTGTTGTTGTTGTTGTTACTGTTGTCTATTTTAAAATTGTAGATGTTTTTCTTATTCTAAAGGCTGGAGAAAAACCTGGTAAATATAATCAATTTATTTTTTGAAGTCGATATGAAACTTTTTTTCAACAGAGTCCATTATGTAATTATTTTTAATGTTTTTTTTTTTTTTTCCAGTAATACATCTCCCTTATCACTCTCAATATGTCCTGTTGTTGTTGTTGTTATTGTTGTTAGTTGTGGCCAAGTCAGTTTCAACTCACAGTGACTCTATGAGCAACACAACATTACAGTGCCCGGCCCTGTGCCTTCCTCACAGTCGTTGTTATGTTTGAGCCCATTGTTGGCAGCCACTGTGTCAATCCTTCTCCTGGAGAGTCTTTTCTTTTCTGCTGACTTTCTACTTGACCAAGGATGATAGCCTTCTCCAGGGACTGGTCCTTCCTGATAACATGTTCAAAGTGAGACAAAGTCTCACCATCCTTACTTCTAAGGAGTATTCTGGCTACATTTATTCCAAGACAGCTTTGTTCATTCTTTGGCAGTGCATCTACTCAATATTCTTTGCCAACACCATGATTCAAATGCATCCATTCTTCTTTGCTCTTCCTTCTTCACTAGCCAGCTTTCACGTGCATATGAGGGGATTGAAAATACCATGGCTTGAGTTAGGTGCACTTTAGTCTTCAAAATGACATCTTTGCTTTTGAACACTTTAAACAGGTCTTTTGGAGAAGATTTGCCCAACGCAATACATCATTTGATTTCTTGACTGTTGCTTCTGTGGACATTGATCGTAGATCCAAATAAAAAGAAAATCTTTGCCAACTTCAACATTTTCTCCATCTATCATGATGTTTTGGACCAGTTGTGAGAGTTTTTGTTTTCTTTATATTTTGGTGTAATCTATACTGAAAACTAGTCTTCAGTCTTCATCAGTAAGTGCATTAAGTGCTGTTGGCTTTCCCTAATCGTCCATATTCATTTTTTTCTAAAGTTCTGAGCCCTTTTATCATGTCCTAATCCTTTCACTTTTTCAATTTCTACAATTACCACCTCATTCTGACTCTCACCATCTCCTGACAGGGCACCTGCTGTCATTTTCAAATGGGTTTCCTATTTATCCGCACAAAAGACGAGTTCTCCACACAAAAGCCAAAAAGTTCTCACTCAAAGGGGTCTTTAAACGGAGTCCCTATTTCCTGCCACTCTCCTGACAGGACCTTTACTGTAAAAGATAATAATTGAGTTCCCCTGAAATAAAACTTAATTTATTATTTTAATTTAATCTTAATTTACTTAAGGAACGTAGATCCTCTTATTAAAAGTGTGATCTGCCACTAGGACCATCCAGTGTGTAATAAGTGTTATCTATGAATTTTTTGTTATGATTGTGGATTGGGGCTCATACGTAAGTGACCTTGTGTGTAACCCTGCACCTGCTGAGACACAGAATTCACTCCATCCTTTGTTTCGTCTTGGTTCACATTTTAGAAGCTTCAGAGAGACTAAGGCCTTAAGGAGACTTGAGAGGGGGAAGTAGAAAACTTGGGGTATCTTTAAGAGTGTTTGTAAATAACTTACATTCTTGTAGGTCAGATCAGGTGTGATTCTTCTATGTATACCTGGAATTATTATCTCAATTTTCAAAATAAAATACAGCCCAGCGTGAAAACTGGAAGCGGAAAGATTTTTGGTGTTCTTTTCTTTTTCTTATTCAAAAATATTCTTTGAAGCGAGTAGGAAATGAGATTCTCCGAATCCTCTTCTCCCCCTCTCAACTACCTCCAAACCCTGCTAGACATGAGAGGATCAGGAGCCTGTGTGGTGCCCTAACCCATGCGCGGGTACTGGATGCTAAGAACAGCCTGGTGTACGTTTGGTGTTCATTTGACTTGCTAATTAGGAAGGCGGTAGCAATTCAAGAGAAGAATTTCGCGGTGGACAGAGGCACACAGTAAAAGAAGTCTCGCGAGACCTTCGGCTCATCTTCGCGCGAGGATTCCCAGTGTCTTAACGCCCGGACGTCTGTTTTGGTCTCTTTGTTAGTGCCACTAGCCCCGTATTCTCAGTTTCTTTACGCTCCCCATTCGACACACTTTTTTTCCCCATGTGTTTGGTAGCGGGTTTTTTTTTTTTTTTTTCCCCGAAGGGTGAAGAGGGAAATGGTGGCCGAGGAGCAGATGGTGAGGGTGTTCTGTACGGGGAAGCGCAAAATGGGACGAGGAACGGGCCCACAGAGCGATTGGTCATGTGACGTCGAGTGGTCACGTGCGGCGAAGGCTCGGCGGGACGTGCTAAGGAAGAGGCGGGGGCCCATGGTGTGGAAGGTGATGGCGGCTGTTGTGTTTTCAACTGGCCGGGCCTAAAACCGCATTGGTGACAGAAGGAAATTCTGTAATGTGCGTTGTGCATCTGCACAGTTGTCGGGCAAATAAATGTCATTTTATTTTAAATGTGGCCCACGTTGCAAAGTAACATTCTGTACATTGACAGACTTCCATTCATTGCTTCAGTAAAGATTTACTGCGTGCCTGCTGCGGGCTGGGGAAATAGGCCTACGTTCTTGCGAGCTAGTCTTCCACTAAAGGAGAGAAAACTAGAGTATCAACCTCCACGTGTAGAGCAGGATGTAATTAATGAGGCAGGGACGGATAACGCCAGAAGAACCCAAAGTGGAGACCGCATGTGTCCTGCAGCAGTAAGTGCAGAATCAACTTCTGTGAGATGTGTTTTAATAGGTACGGTATTGTAATTTTTAACAAAAAGTAGATATCGATTGAACTAGACATATACATAGACCCTATTGAACACTATATAAAAGTAAATAATGAGTTTGAGTAGTAGAAATTA
Source organism: Orycteropus afer afer (assembly GCF_000298275.1). Lineage (NCBI taxonomy): Eukaryota > Metazoa > Chordata > Mammalia > Tubulidentata > Orycteropodidae > Orycteropus > Orycteropus afer. The sequence continues at coordinate 4,635,615 of NW_006921842.1, read as the reverse complement.
CAGCTACGTGACGTTGTTTGGGAGTGTGGACAAAACACAGGTTTTGGACTCCTTTAGCTTACTTTCGAATGTTGTTTCACTAGCCAGGTGACCTCTCTGCCTTCCCTGTGTCTTGTGCAAAATGGGGATGATGAAAACAATACAAATCCTGACGAGGTGATTTTGAATATCAAATGAAATAGCATTTATAAAGCACGGTGCATGGGGTGTGGTGTCACCCCCACTGACTCAAACAAGGGAACCCAAACGGGAAGTTTTGAAAGGTTTTCATCTGGGCCTCATCCTTCAGTAGTTTAGAGTCTGAGTTCAAGAATATGCCATATGAAGCATAAGGGTAATAATTTAATCTTTAAAACAACAGGTCCCCAAAAACTTATGTACATGGAGTTTAAACTACATGAGAGATCAGATTTGGATGAAACCTAATTATACAGGAGATGGAATGAGATTCTTTAGAGAGGGCTTTTGAAGGAAGTATGTGATCAAAATGATTTATGACAAAGCTAAGACATTTTGGATTGATTGTAGTGTTATGTATAACCCATTGCCATCGAGGCAATTTCAATTTAGTGAGCCTGTAGGACAGAGTAGAACTGCCTCCTCAGGTTTCCAAATCTGTAATCTTTAAGGAAGCGGACTGCTTCATGGGTGCCTTGCGAGTGAGTGCCTGGTGGGTTCAAACTGCTTACCTTTTGGTTAGCAGCCCACTGCTTTAAATACAATGCCACCCAGGCTTCTTCAGTATTATGTATATGTACCCCTAAACCAAGCCCTTCACCACTGAGTCAACTCCGATGCATAGTGACCCTATAGGGCAGAGTAGAACTGCCCCATTAGGTTTACAATGGCTGTAAATCTTTTACAGAAGCAGACTACTGGTCTTTCTCCCACAGAGAGGCTGGTGGCCTCAAACCACTCATCTTTTGGGTAGCATCCAAATGCTTTAACCACTGTACCACCAGAGCTTCAGTTGTGTATGTAAGCAAGATCTAAAAGTTACTTCATTTTTTTTATTATTATTTTTTATTTGAATATTGGGCTCCGTAGTTATAACTGAATGAAGATTTCAGCTATTGGAGTTTTGAGATTAAAGTTACTGAAAGGAAATAATATGTACACAGCAGTGACCTTTATACTCAAAACTGTATTGAGCACTGTTTTAGGCACTGTGCTATGTCCTGGGATCACATAGAGACAAATAAGGCAGTTTCTATCCCCAAAAGCTGTGCAAAATTTAAAAACCCAAAGAATAAGTTTGAGTCATGGAGTTACACTTGGAATTTAAGTTTATGGGACTACTTATAATGAAAAGTGGAAAACAGTTGCTGGGTCACAGACAGACATTGAAAATGATTACTCAGGGCAAAGCCAAGTTAATCATACTTGTGAACAACTGCCCTGCCTGAAGGTAAATCACTTCTCCTCTAGTATGCTATAGAGACTGATTCCAAATATGTAACAGGAGGACTATCATAAGATAAGGAGCTCAGGTGGTGGTGTGGGTACGCTATTTGACTGCTAATCAGAAGGTTGATGGTTCAAACCCACCAGCCATTCTACCAAAGGAAGATGGGGTAATCTACTTCCATAAAGATTTACCACCTCAGAAACCCAATGGAGGTTGACTTGATGGCAGTGAGCTTGGTTTGTTGTTGTTGTTTTGTTTAGATTATCATAAGATGGTTAAAATGTACTTTGTAACTAAAAACTAGCATCAGTTTTTCCAGGCTAAAATTTTATGTTTTGCCCTTGAGTTTTTTGTTTGTTTAATTGGTTTATAACTTCTTGTTCTTCCATGACTTTTGGTAAATGTATTCTTTGCTAGAAGTGTAAGATTAAAAAGAGGGAAAGCTAAAAGAACTAGAAAATAAGGAAATTAAATGGTAAAGTCTATAAAACTTGGCTAGACATTAGATAACTGTCAGGAAAAATCTAAAATTTCCTAGTATTTACCCTGTGCTAGATATGACCTACCTTCACTGACTGAGATCAAGGACTATGTCTGTCCTGTTGTGTTCATGGCTGGCTTACAGTACACAGTGCAGTGCTTTGCCTGTGGCAGGGTCTTAATAAATGGTAACTTGTTATTAATACTAAATAAATTTTAGTGAATAAAAAAATCAAATGTAATAGTTCTCACTATGAGGTAGGAATTAATATTGTCAAGTGATTTGTCCAAGATTTTTTTGCTACATTCAAGATTTGTTCCAACTTCAGAAGCATCCATTTGATGCCTTAGCCCATTGACGCTGAATACAGCAAGCATCAAGAAGTATATCCTTTCTTACCTCTTGTTCTGGTTACCTAGTGCCACTCTGACAAGAATATACCACAAATGGGATGGCCTTAACAACAGGAGTTTATTCTTACAATCTGGAGGCTTTAAGTCCAAGTTCAAAGTGCCAGGCTCTAGGGGATGGGTGAAAGCCCCTCAACCTTGGGGTCTAGCTCTGCCTCCTGCTCCCGGCCCACTGGAGGTAGAGGCATTTCTTCACTCAGACAGCTGCTGGCTGCTGAGGCTGAGAAGCCCCAAAGTTGACAAGTAAAAAGGCACAGTCCCGATGTTACCAAACCACATGGCAGGCCATTAACTTAAGCCCATTGTAAGTCCCAAGGTCGGCAGAGCATAGCAGGCTGCTGAGCAACAACACAGCTACATGCAGGGTCCAAGCATGCCATAGACTAGAGACCATTCTCAAGGCTTCTCCTTATATACAGGAAGTAGACCACATCCCAAAGGCAGCTACTCAGCTGCTTGTGATAGATCCCACCATGGAGCTGATTGCCTGTCTCATCATGGGGAATAACTACCACCAGCTGCCCAGCCACTCAACCAGACCCAGCCAAGTTGACACACGAACTGAACTACCACACCGCTCTTTTTATTTCACTGTTTTCCTCTCTGAAGCCTACCTGGAATCTACTGTATCTGCACGTTGAAGTATTTTTGGATAATAATCTATGTCCCTAAGATGAATGCCTATTGGTGGAATTCAGATGTTATGTCCAAAAGGTGATTTGTATGCACTGAAAACATTTCTTAGGTATTTTCCTAGCTGATTCTCACAAAAACCCTGTAAGCTAAATACACAGAACAAGTATCATGCCCATTTAAAAGCAGACTGAGAGTGATCGTTTAACTGATTTGCCTAGCACCAAAACACTATTAAGTGACAAAGCTGTATCTAAAAACCTGTGATCTCTACACCCCTTTTGGACACTCACAAAAACTTAAAGCACAGGAAGGGCTCTGTGAAGTCCTCTAGTAAAAAAAATATGTTTTAACTTTTTAAAACCTAGTGTTTCTGAAAGTGCATTTAGCAAGAGGTAATTACAGGGAAGAAGTGGGAAGAGAGCTGTTACATTGTAGGGAATTGCAATCAATGTCATGAAACAAACTGTGTGTGGAAAATGAGTTTGCTTTGTAAACTTTCACCCAAATCACAATAAAAACTTTTTAAAAAATGCATTTAGTGACAGAATCTTTACTTAAAGTAACTTGTATGATACTAGAAGAAATTTTGAGAAATGCTGGTTTAAACTCCTCCATTAGAATGAAGATAAAAAAATTTCCACCTTAAGAAGTTCGAAACCTGGCCCCCAAAATCATCTAACTGTCTAACAAACAAATTTTTCCTGCAGCTCAGCTATATCCTTCATACTGTATTTTAAAACACATTTCTGCTGTTTCGTCCTTGGTAGAAAGGAAACATGATGATTTTCCATTTTGATCATGTGTGCAACTACTAACCATGACTCATTATACTACTCAGACCCCTGGCATCTGCCTTTGAGAGATACAGAAAATCCACAAGGTAGGTAGATGATCACGCATACATTGGGCAGTTCCTCACCAATTCATTTCCTTGAAGTATTCAGAGTGTATTGTTGATAGATACTCACTTAACAGATATACAGGTGTTATAAGATGTGAAAAGATGCTCACTTTCACTCCTAATAAGAGAAAGGTAAATTAAAATTACACTGAGATACTATCTTTCACCTGTCAACACAAAACATTATGTTGGAAAAACTGAAGAAGAAGACATTCTCAGACATTATTTAAGGAAAAATAAATTGCTATAATTTCTATCAAGCACAGTTTGGCAGTGTCTGTCAATGTCACAAAAGCACACCGCCTTGGAAACCCAAGGAGGGGTTGCTATGAGTTGGATCTGAGTCCATGGCAGTGAGTTTGGTTTGGTTTTGGTTTTTGATTCACCACCTCTAGGATTTTTATCCAACCAATCTGCTTTCACATGTGCCAAGTGACCTATATAAGATGTCGTTCGTTGTTACAGTGTTTTAATGGCATAAACATCCTAATGACCACTAATACAAAGTTGATAGAAGACATTATGGCATATCCATATAATGGAAAACTACAGTTCTTGAAGAGGAGGAAGAGGCTCCTTATGCAATGATGTGGAAAAAAAAAATGATTATATGCACTGTACAGAACAATGTCAGGAGCTCTGGTAGCGTAGTGCCTAAGGCACTTGACTGCTAACTAGAAGGCTGGTGGTTCAAACCCACCAGCCACTCCTTGGAAGGAAGATGGGCCAATCTACTTCAGTAGTGATACTGCCTTGGAAACCCATAGACCCAAGGGGACTATGAGTCGGTCTGACTCCACAGCACATAACAACAACAACAGAACAATGTGTAATCTTTTTTAAAAAGGGAAAAAGTAGAAACAGTTGCATTTACTCCTTTATGTATAAAGTAGTCCTGGAAGGATATATGCAAAGTTAATAACAGTGGTTGGGTTGTTTAGGGGGCTTTGTTTCTGTGTTTTGAAGAGCTGGGGACTCAACTGATGAGAGACAGAGAGTTTTCACTTTATGCTTTTCCTACCTGAACACTGAATATATTGTTGTTGTTGTTATGTGCCGTCAAGTCGGCCCCGACTCATAGCGACCCCTCCTTGGGTTTCTGAGGCAGTATCACTACGGAAGTAGATCACTACTGAACATATTACATAAAGAAATAAGCTGAATTTTAAAAATAAGGAGCATGTGATTTTATGAACATGGATTGCCTAGATCAAATGTCTTATAAATTAAAATGTAGTATTCAGTAGTAGCACAGTGCCTAAGGCATTTGACTGCTAACTAGAAGTCTGGCAGTTCAAACTCTCCAGCCACTCCTGGGTGATCTACTTCTGTAGTGATACTATCTTGGAAACCCAAGGAGGGGTCACGACGAGTTGGATCCAACTCAACGGCAGTGAGTTTGGTTTTTTGGTTTTTATTCAGTAGGCAGCTACATATTCCCTTTAGTAGTCTGTAATTGCATAGAGTTACATGTATATGCCCTAAATAAAAATTCTTTTGAGGGAGGTTTTGTTTTTCGTCATTTTTGTTTTAAACCACCATGTTTTGGGAAAGAAAGGTGAAGAGTTTTAAAAGAGCATTTCCACTGAGCAGGCTGTATTTACTCATGGAGCTAATTATTAAATCTTGTTAAAAAGTTATGTTTTTTTTTTTTTTTTTAAATGAACATTTAAAAGGATTTTAAATGAACATTTAAAAGCCTCAACATCTAGGATTTCTTCTTTACATCTAAATTACAGGGAACATGTAATCCATGAGCTTTCAGGAAACCCCAGGTTATTGCTGGTAAGAAGTGACATTTTAGTAAAGGGCAGAGATTCCCAGAGTTTTTCAGGTCTTGATATCTTTAATGTCCCTTTTTTTTTTTTTTTTTTTTTTCAGTGTCCCTGGGCAAAAAATAGACATAACAACTCCATTTATTAAATAGGTAGGTTCATATAGGTATTTATGTCCTTGTAGCCATTTGAAAAATTAATGTGAATTAAAAACATATTTTTTATTCCATACTTAAATTACAGTTACAAAGTAATGGTATATATGTGTCAAACCTTGACATCAGACTGGACACTGCTACCCCCATTTTTCCTGTTCCATATTAACTTTCATACTGTACATTTTAATCACGGCAACTGCCAAAAACCCAACTTCACAAAGATATGATATTGGATATAGCACTATCCAGTGGTGAAACTGAACTACCTGGAGCCAGTCCCTGGCCAATGTTACTATTTCTCTTAAAATTTCAAAATATCTCACCACAATTGGTCTCTATTTGCTAAGAGCAAAAGAGGAAGGAGAATAAGAAATAAACATTTTGATCAAAAATTCTATAGAATTCTTAACAAAGCGAGGGAAATACACAACAGAATTTCAAATTCTCATGGAATCCAGCATTTCTAGCATCCATGGAGGCTGGATGAAAACCCTAAATTACTGCCTTAGGATAGTCTTTAAACCTTAAACCAAAAATATCCCCTGAAGACTTCTTAAAACCAGTTTAGCTTGACCAGTAAAGAATCTTTTAAGATTTGCCTCGATGGGATCAAATTGACAACAGTGACTTGAAAGATTAGATAGGAAACTGAGGGGCAGTTAATTTACGTTAATGGGGGAGGCACAACTCAGAAAATGGAAGAAAATAGTTACACAACTCAAAGAATGTGATCAGCACCACCTAATGTACATACAGAAACTATTGAATCGGTGTGTGTTCTGCTATGTATATTCTCAACAACAAAAGTAAATTTTTTTTTTAAAATAAAATCTCAAATTTCCCATGGCACCCCTGTGAGTTTACTATAGCACTGAGAGGCTCCTTGGCACGCAATTTAGAAATCATGAGTTTATAGAATCATTGAAGAATCACAGCAGAATAGTGTCTCCCACTAGAACTTCTTGATGTGATGGAAATGTTCAGTATCCGTGCTGATAGGGAAGCCGCTGACCATATGGCAGTTCAGCTTTTGAAATATGGCTGATATGACTAAGGAACTGAATGTTTAATCTCACTTAATTTGGGTTAATTTAAACTGAAATAGCCACATGTCTAATAGAAACATATTGGATGGTGTAGATGCAGGATCTTTTGGTGGGTTAGTGTCATTGTGCTGTGTAGTCTCCCCAGCTACGGAATGGGGAAGTAGGCCACATGTTCTGACCTCCTCTAACCCCACAAGAGGAAGACAGAATCACCAAGGCCTATTACTGCAAGGCCAGACATGCTGCGTCCCTCCAGCCCTTCCTCCCAAAGCACCCACCACCTCTCTCCTGGGTTCGATAATTCGCTGCAGTGGCCACACAGAACTCACAGATTATGGGGTTTATTAGGGAAGCACCAGGCTACAATTCAAGTTCAGGAAAAACGCTCAGTCTTTCTCCCAGCCCGTTGTCTCTCAGCCAGCAGTCTCTCACAGTCTCTCTCCCAGCAGTGCGTGTCTCTTGCATCTCTTTCCCAGCAGCGTGTGTCTCTCAGGAGCTCGTAGTTCCTCAGCCAGCAGTCAGAGAGAGTTCTACCTCTAGGAGGCCTCCTTTTGAGCCCCAGAGAGTGGCCAAACCAACCAATCATAACATTAGAATTCTAAACACCTGAGAGAGAGCGGGAACCTCCCAGAACATTGTTTTGTGCCACTCCCAACAGAAATACCCCAGACGGACAACTTTAGCAATCAGGAGCTCCTCAGTTGCTCATGGCAAATTCCACCTCAGAGTTTACAAGGATTTATGGGTAGAAAAGACACACTAAGTAATTTACCACTCCACATAATTTACAGCTTTATACATGGTTGATAAGACCAGATGGTTACAGTGCCTCGCAGAATGAAGAGCTAGTGTTCTTACTGGCCTGATTATTAGAACAAACAAAATATTGTTTGTAAACACATGTAACATCAAGACTGGGCATTGTGTCTCACTCTTTTTTCTCCCTGTAGGGATAATTTCATAAAGGTCCTCTTCTCCCTGACTTCTGAAATTTATCTCTCTTTGCTTAGATTAATTGTAAATTAATTGATTGTTGCCATTCTCTCTTAGATAGTCATGGGAATCAAAACAAGCCTTTTTCTTTTTTAGTAAGTTACACTTTGCTCTCACCAGCATTTCTAAGTGTGTCCCATGGACATTATCTGTTGACATAGTTCTGGAATACAGAATGAAAAACGGTTTTGGAAAGATAATTCAGAAACATTTGCAGCAGTATATTGATAGAGAACTTCCAGAGGTTCAAGCCGGATTCAGAAGAGGACGTGGAACAAGGGATATCATAG
>NW_006921842.1:4625145-4626445 GCF_000298275.1 Orycteropus afer afer | reverse complement strand
CTATGAGTCGGAAACGACTCGACGGCACTTAACAACAACAACAACAACGGAGGTAATTTTGCTGAAGCAAAGGACTGAATTAACCTACTCTACAACCAGCATGGATTTGTATGGGCAAAAGGAGCACACAGGAGGAACAAATAAACACACATGGGTGGCTGGAAAGGGCAGGTTTGTTTCCAGAAGGTGGAAAGTGCAGAGGAGACTGAGATAGATAGAAATGTAGTTTGAAGTTTGAAAAACAGGCTGAAATCTTTGGATTTTATTTTGCAGGTAATTGCTACTTGTACGTTGGTTGATTGTTTTGCAGCACGAAGGAAAAAAAAAATTAGAAACAGCATTATCTATCAGGAGGTCTATGTATAGATGATAAGGAACTATAAAGGTAGTATAACAGTCGTAATAGAAACTAGCCTCCTGTTATTCCACACGGACATTTGTTTGGACCAGAAAGTGGAGTCATTCTTAGAAGTCCATGGATATTGCTGCTTCTGCCCATCAAACTGTTCCCTTTGCTTATATTGTCTTCTTCACTTCAGGCTTTTACCTTTTCCAACATCCGTGCATCTTTTGCCCTACATTCTTTTTAGTGGAAGTCGTGCTTCAGAATCATCCGAGGATCTTGTTAAATATACCAAAAACAAAACCAAACTCACTGCCATCAAGGCGATTCCAACTCACAGTGACCAACCACCATTTGGGTTTCAAGATTTGTTTAACGGAAGCAGTCGGCCTCCCTTTTTCTTCTGTGGAACAGCTGGTGGGTTCAAACCACAAGTCTTTTAGTTAGCAGCCCGACGTCTTAACCACTACACCACCAGAACTCTCTTGTTAATTATACAGAACCCATAATTAACTGCTGTAGACCTACAGAACCGAAACCAGGTGGAATTTAGGCATCTGCATGTTTAAAAGCCCGCGAGGGGGCGCTGAAGCTAAGCGCTCCAGGAGTCTCAGGATTGGTTGGACTTTTCCAACCCTGTAAAATGGTAGTTTCTCACGGTAATTACACGATTCCATACTGCATCTTAAGAATGTTCGACTCTGAAGGAAAAAAAAAAAAAAAGTTCGACTCTAAAAATGCGTCTTGCCTAACAACAGTGAGAGTTCTTAGTTTACGAATTACTGGGTAGTAAACCCAAAAACAAACCTTTTGTCGAGTTGATTCCGACCGAAAGCCATTCTGTAGAACAGAGTAGAAGTGCCTCAGGGTTTCCAAGGTTGTAGCTGGTAGCATAGTGGCTAAGACACTTGCCTGCTAACCAGATGGCTGGCGGTTCAAACCCACCAGCCACTCCTC
>NW_006921842.1:4622939-4625044 GCF_000298275.1 Orycteropus afer afer | reverse complement strand
GTAGTGATACTGCCTCGGAAACCCAAGGAGGGGTCGCTATGAGTCGGGGCCGACTCGACAGCACACAACACAACACAACAACAGCCTTTACGGAAGCCGACTGCCAAACCTTTCTCCCACAGTGGGATCCAACCGTCAGCCTTTCAGTTAGCAGCCTATCCCTTAACTACTGCGCCACTAAGGCTCTTTCTGAGTAGCAAGGGTGGGCAGAAATTAAGGTCAAAGAAACTGAATAATGACTTAAAAAGTTGTCGCCAGCGCAGGAACTCAGGCGGAGACCAAGGTCAACTGGCATAACATAGTGTTCTCCATCCGATTTTGGTGAATAGTGCCTGGGGTATTAAAACCTTACGAGTGGTCATCTAAGGAGAAACTAGTTACTCCCGCGCCAGGAGCAAAGACAAGTGAAGAAAATAAAATATGCAAGGAAACAATTGGTCCAAAGTATTAATGGCCCACGTGAACTCCAGTCTCCTTGACCCCCCTGAAGAACTAGAAGGTGCTTGGCTACCACTGCTGACTGCTCTGCAAGGGATCACAATAGGAGGCCCTGGACAGAGTGGGAGTGAGATGGGCAACAAAGCTCAAATCATAGAAAGACCAGGCTTCTTGGTCTGATAGAGACTAATGAACCCCCAGAGACTATGGCCATTAGACACCCTTCAGGCCTGGAACTGAACCCACCCCGGTGGCTTAACTTTAAGCCAAAGGATAGCTAGGCCTCTAAGATGCACATTAACACCAGGGAGGTAAGCACTCCTTAGAAGTCAATCATAGGACTTTCGTTAAGATGGAGGAATAGGCAGACAAGTGACACAGACTCCCTTCAACAAAGAAATGAAAAACCAATTGACAGAGATACAGAAGATAATCCTGGAGCCCTGAACCTTGAAAGGAACTATACAGAAGTGGATTAGGCACCAACTAGTGGAAAAACCTGAACGAAAACAGTAAGTATAGAGACAGTCGGAGCTGCAGACTGTCAGCTACTCTGACAGGACCAATAGCCTGAATATTTCCAACTGGTGTTGGGACCTGAGAATTGACCTGAAGATCAGCCCTGGTCACCAAGGGCTGCAAGGACGACTGTGCTGGTGGCCTATGACTAGGAAGGGAGACAACCTGAGCTGTTAACCTTCCGCTGTCCAGAGGGCCCAGCCATTTTGGATATTTAAAGTGACTGAGGGTGCAGCCATTTTGAGTCTTTACAAGTGGCAACCATTTTGGATTTTAAAATGACAGCATTCTCATTTGGATTCCATGGATCTAAGAATAGGCTCTGTTTCCCAAGGTTGGCAGGGACATATGAGAGGCTGACAACAGGAAAGGAAACAGGTGGTGAGTGTATAAGTGCTGTCAACTAGTGAATAGAGGAGCACAGCAAAGTACCCTGCTTACGTAGATAATATACAAAGAAAATGAAAATCATGGGCAAGTCAGGCCAACATACAATCACCAATTAAATATAAACACAAACACATCACAATGCCTTGGAGACAACAGAGCATCACAATCCACACAAAGAAGTAAGATAAAGCAGGAGAAACAAGGGACCAGGATACAAACCGAAAACACATCCCTGAGGAAGATGAAGCATTGGAACTCCCTGATAAGGAATTCAAAAAAATTATAATTAGGTATCTTCAACAAATTGAGAAACAGATCAAGGGAAACACAGAGAAAACCCTAGAACAATTTCGTAAGACAGTACATGAACAAAATGACAAAATAAATGAAAACTTAGAAACCCAGTAGATCAATACTAAATTTTCAGAAATAGATAAAACATTGAATGGGCAAAGGAGCAGAACTGAATCAATGGAAGACAGAAATAGGGAGATTGAAGGCAAATATCTGAACACTTCTCTGGAAAGGGAAAAATCAGAAAAAAGATCAAAACAAAATGAAGAAAGCCTAAGGTTCCTGTAGGATACCATGAAAAGGAATAACCTATGTGTAATCAGAATTCCAGAACAGGAAAAGACAAATAAAACCACAGAGAAAATTGTCAAAGATTTGTTGGAAGAGAATTTTCCTGGTATGATGAAAAATGAAAATATATCTATTCAGGAAGTCCAATGAACCCCAAACAGTTTAGATCCCAA
>NW_006921842.1:4600882-4621760 GCF_000298275.1 Orycteropus afer afer | reverse complement strand
ATAAACCTTTACATCAAAATAAAAAAGAGAACCAGCATAAATATTTAGCAAATACTAAAACAATAGCAGCAAAGGAAGTGATAATAGGATTCATAAACAAAATGAGCTCAGCATAGAAAATTATATGGAACAAAGAAATCAATGCCATGAAAAAAAAATAACAAAAATGACAGCAACAAATTCATATTTTCCAATAATTACATATCTGGCAAGGGACTTATCTCTAAGATTTACAGAAAACTCCAAAGCCTGAACACCAAAGGAATTAATCCAATTGAAAAATGGGCAGAAGACATGAATAGATACTTCACCAAGGAGGATATTCAGGGGTCAGCTAATACATGAAGAGATGCCCACAATCATTGGCCATCAGAGAGATGTAAATCAAAACAACAGTGAGATACTGTCTCATCCCAGCACTGATGGCAAGGTTCAACGAGACCGAAAATAACAGATGCTGATGGGGATGTGGAGAGAATGGGACTCTCATACACTGCTGGTGGGACTGTGAAGTGATACAGCCACTGTGGAAAGCAATATGGCGAAAGCTTAGAGAGCTGGAATTGGAGATACCATTTGACCCAGCAATCCCATTACTAGGTATACATCCTAGAGAGGTGAGAGCCAGGACAGGAACAAATATATACACACTCATATTCATCGCAGCACTATTTACAATGGCAAAAAGATGGAAACAACCTACGTGCCCATCAGTGGAAGAGTGGATGACCAAACTATGGTACATACACATAATGTAATGCTATGCAGCACTAAAGAATAATGTAGAGTTTGCAAAACACCACATAATATGGATGAACTTGGAGGACATTATGCTGAGTGAAATAAGTCAATCACAGAAGGACAAATATAGTATTAGTTTGTTGTTGTGGAGGATCAAGGAAAGGTTTATATGTGGAGGGAAACTTTCTTTGTTGATTGCCAAGGTGGGGAGGGGAGGGGAGGGAACACTGCAAAAAAAAAAAAAAAAAAAGCATTGATCCATGTCACTTTAGTTTTGTGTATTTCACTGTACATAAATTATATTTCAATAACATGCATTAAAAATAATAATAAATAAATACAGAAGATTCCCAAGCAAAAAGCAAATAATTCTCCCCTTGCCTAAGTTACCCTACCTAAATTAAAGTTTTTGTAGAGTTGAAAAATTAAAGCTTCCAGTATGGGATGGCTTATGGATCTGATATAGACTGGTGAAAGCCCTGAGACTATGGCCTGGAGTCACCTTTCAGGCCTGGAATTGAATTCTCATGGCTTCCAGCCAAACAACAGACAGACACATAATGTGAACATTTACACCAGGAAGTTAACATTCCTTAGAACAATCAACCATAGGAGATCAGAAGGGCAGTATTTGTGCAGGGAGAAAGCTTAGAAGGCAGGCATGCATAGGAAATAAGCGCACAGGGAAAAGGTAACCAAAGGGAGGAAGTAGGAGGAGAGCTGATATATTATAAGGATTGCAATCAATGTCATGAAACAAAATATGTATGAACTACCCACCAGCCACTCCTCGGAAGGAAGGTTGGGCAATCCTACTTCCGTAGTGATACTGCCTCGGAAACCCAAGGAGGGGTCGCTATGAGTCGGGGCCAACTCGACGGCACATAACAACAACAACAACATTGTATGGCAAATGAATTTGCTCTAAGTTTTCACTGAAATCACGATTTAAAAATAAGAAAAGTGCCAAGTTACTCAAAATGATAATAAAAACAGAGCCTAATAGAAAATGGGCAAGGAATGCAGACCATTCAGAAAAGAAAAAAAAGAAGGAATAAAAAACAACTTCCGGTATGAGTGTAAGACCCACATATACTTCCGGTATGGGTATAAGAGGGAACTCTGGTGGCATAGTTCTTAAGGCATTTGACTACTAACCAGAGGCCTGATGGTTCAAATCCCACCAGCCATTCCTTAGAAGGAAGATTGGGTAATCTACTTCCATAGACACACCACCTTGGAAACCCAGGGAGAGGTCAATATGAGTCGGGACTGACTCAATGGCAGTGAGTTTTGGTTGGGTTTATGGGCATAAGAATAGAATAAAATTTTCTTACCTGTTCAGTAGACAGGGAGCTCTGGTAGCCTAAGGCACTTGACTGCTAACCAGAAGGCTGGCGGGTGAAGGCTGGCGGGTGAAGGCTGGCGGGTGAAGGCTGGCGGGTGAAGGCTGGTGGGTGAAGGCTGGCGGTTCAAACCCACCAGCCACTCCTCGGAAGGAAGATGGGGCAATCTACTTCCGTAGTGATACCGCCTCCGAAACCCACGGATGGGGCAATATACTTCCGTAGTGATACTGCCTCGGAAACCCAAGGAGGGGTCGCTATGTGTTGGGGCCCACTCGACGGCACGTAACAACAACACCAACAACATTCAATATCCAAAAGATGGAAGCAACCTAGGTGCCCATCAACAGAAGAACGGATAACCAAACTATGGTATATACACACAATAGAATGCAACGCTAAAAAATAACGTAGAATCTGTAAAACACCGGGTAACATGGATGAACTTGGAGGACATTATGCTGAGTGAAGTAAGTCAGTCACAGAAGGATAATACGTATTAGTTCATTGTTGTAAAAAGTCAAGAAAAGGTTTATATATGGAGGGAAACTTTCTTTGTTGCTTACCAGGGGGTGGGAGGGGAAGAACACTGAGAAAAAAAAAAAAGGCATTAACCCATGTCACTTTAGTTTTGTGTATTTCACTGTACATAAATTATATTTCATTAAAATATACTTAAAAGAATAGGAAAAAAAAAAAAAAAGGCAACCACAGGGCAGCATTTGCCCACCGATAAACTCAGCAGGCAGGAAAGGGTAAGAAACGGAGATGTATGGAAACGGTCAACACAGACAGGAAGTGGGAATACTGATATCACATCATGCAGATTTCACTGAATGTCACAAAGCAGAACGTGTGTGAATTTTTTTAGCAGAATATCAGTTTACTCTGTAAAGTTCATCCGGATTGTAAAAAGGGGTATCAGCACGCCCAACGTGGGGCTCGAACCCACGACCCTGAGATTAAGAGTCTCATGCTCTACCGACTGAGCTAGCCGGGCGGTGTTAGTTACTGTGATCCATAGAGATTATAAGAAGATGTTTGGTCTTTCGTTTTTTTTTTTTTTTTTTAAATTGGGACAAGGGATATTGCTGGATTTCTAGATTTAAGCTAATTGTATGTTTTTGTTTTATAGGTAAAGCGACATAATACCCAAAGAATGTAAGGTTTACCTGGAATGATAAGCGTGCACTCCACTCAATTTCGCCACATCTTCCCTGTCCTTCCATGCTCCCAAGCCTGTATGCATAGACATCAAAATGTTTCTAGTATTCAAGAGTTGGAGTCTCTGGTTGCTAGTGACACCCAGCTCTGGCACGCCTAGAGCTCCAGGCCTAGTTGCCAAAGAGTGTCCAAGTACAGTGCCGAAAGGCTCAGTCCTCGAGCCAGGGGCCATCTCTCTTTCTAGCCCAACACAGGCGTTCCTCTCCTGTCCTCAATACCCGTAAACTGTCGCCTGTTTCGCCAGGCCGCGTGGATGTGGCCCTGAAGAAAAAATCTCTGCCGTTTTCTCCCTCCTTTTCAGGTGTCGTATTCTTGTATTCTTATCGTTCTTCTCTGCAGTGAAGTCTTACACATGCAGAAAATGGAGGGTGTCGCGAATATATTTTAATATGTAGTATCTGACAATCGTGAAACAATGTGATACAGTGATTTTTGCAAGTTTTGTTTACCGCTGACCACCAAAGTATGTTGAACAATAGGTCGTAGAGAAATATGTGCTTAATGAGTACACCGAAGGTACACTCCAGGAGGAGGGAAAAAATGCCCCTCTTTTCACGAACGAAGCAAAAACCCTGATTACCTGCAACGGGAAATACTCAACGCTATGCTAACGAGGAAAGCCATAGAGGAGAGTTGAAAAACTCATAAAAAGCTATCCCAAGACTCTGAGTTCAGTGTTTAGATTTTCCTCTTGAAATCGGTTTCTCTGGTGTAAGGAAGGAATGATGGATGATTTTGAGTAGAGATATGACCATTGTTCTACATATTCATGATCACAATCCGGAATCGGAACTTCTAGCAGAACTGAAAATATTTGCCTCTGAAGTTACTTTAGAATGAGTGAAAACGAAAGAAAAATCAAAATTGGCTAAGGAAAGTTGTTTCTTTTTAAATTATAAACGTTATCAGGTGGTTTATTTCTTCACATTGGTACAGGATAGGTTCATCGACCTAAATTTTGTAATGAAACTTGGAGGAAGCCAGAAATTGGGATAGGGATGGGGGGGAAAGGGAGTGAAATTAAAAAGGGCTCGTCCGGGATTTGAACCCGGGACCTCTCGCACCCTAAGCGAGAATCATACCCCTAGACCAACGAGCCCGCTGTTTCTATAACGCAAATTTATACATATATTAAATATTTACCAACTTTTTCAGTTTTTGTAATTTTATTTTTGGTATACTGCTACAACTAATTTAAAATGTTTTTAAACAGATCAACGTGGTTCTCAGGACTTCCTCGGATGTTCTCGCAACCTAATCCTTATTATGGACAGTGTAGGGCTTCTTAAGAACGTTTCTCAAAGGACGTTTGACCCAACTGTTGTATGAGAAACATACGTCGTGCTGGTTAAAACGAAGAAACTTGACCTTCTACCGAATCAAGGTCCCTGAGGGTGAGGTCCGATAAACTGCACTAAAAATAAATAAATAATAATAATAAAAGTGGTGTGGCTCACCTATAGATCTAACCGTGTGGATGACCGGGGGGTCCGTTTGCATGGTCCCAGAACTCACGTGGAGCTGGTGACTGACAACACTGAATGTTTAAACGAGCTGTTAGCTTTATTGTGTCTCCCACCGTTCAAGCTCACTGAATAAGACATACAACTACGGAGACATGATCAAATAGAGAAAATTAGCTGTACAAGGAGAAGGGGAATGCATGATTAGGTACCGAAAGCAGTTTTGATGGAAAAGAGGCAGAAATCAAAAGAAAGTAACATCACGAAATGGGACGAAGCAGAGGCTGACTCCCGGCGTCAGCCAAACTGAACCAGCAGGCTCGTGACAGAGACTTAGTCTTTTTTTACCTGAAAAAATAAGGTAACGAGAAAACGTTATCTGTCAGGGTGAGATTCCTCCCTTGTGAGTGGATGCGTTGCTCAAATGCGGAGCCTCAACTAGCAATTGGAAATAATGAGCGCTGCGTTTTCAGACCGGAATTCCTCACGTTTCAGTAACTGAAGAAAAGACTTGTCTATGTTTTCAGCCTATTTCTACGGCAGTGTTTGACCACTGAAAAAAACTGGTGACATTCTTTTTCCTTCTTACAGATTTAAATTAAACTCTTAAGACGTCCTGCTACTTTTCTGCTTCTCTAAGACAAACTCTTTGAGTACTGTGACCCGCGAAAAACAATTGCGTGGGCTTGCGGCAAATATCTGCTTGTTTAAGTGCGTTTTTCATCGCAAGACCAGAAGAATCTTCCAACTTTAATTGCAGTGGGAAACAAAGAAGTGGCCCGTACGGGGATCGAACCCGCGACCTTGGCGTTATTAGCACCACGCTCTAACCAACTGAGCTAACCGGCCAACTGACTTTGAGGTGTTTGGAATTCTCTCCATGAGTTTAGTTTCGTTCTTGCTTTTGCCCTATTTCACATTTTGGTGTATCAGAATAACTGAATTAACCCACACAAAGCTAGGCTTCATCCTTTTTCCAACATTGGCCCAACATTTTCGTTCCATGACTTAGCGATATAGATGCAACAACACTCCTTCCTCCCCGTTTAGTGTTCTGAGGTCAAGATTATTTCTGCCCCACAAGTCAGCAATATCACAGATTCATTAATGGGTTCCGGGCACTATTCCAGGTGCCCTTATTCGGATACTTCTCCTATGGGTATGTTTTCCTCCATTCGTTTCAGATAAAGATATTTCAAAGCAATCCTGTTATCGTCTCTATAATGTAGTGGCTAAAAGAGAACTACCGGAACGTTACTGAGTTGGAGGATAGAAAGTATGATGGGTCATTTTTTCAAAAAACAGGTTTTCATAGTGTTACCAAAGAAAACGAAGCCCCCACCAAACAGGTCGATTTTGACCCCGCGTGAGGTGTCTAAAACCTACCTGGAGATGCCGGGGATCGAACCCGGGGCCTCATACATGCGAAGCATGCGCTCTACCACTGAGCTACATCCCCAGCGTTATAAAGCACCCTTTTGTGGGTCTCCCCAGTTCTTTGAGTTGGTTATTTCCCAACCACTCCTTCCAGTTACAATTTCAGGATGTTAAATTTTCCATTATATATTAAACAAAATATTGAAATAGTTGACAAGATAGAATTCATCGACTTCCCAAGCGGGGGAAACGTTTCATCCATCGGACTTTTACCAAACATTTAACCTACAGACCCTAGGGACGTAACTAACTACCTGGAAATTCGACAAGTGGAGAGAGACTCTCCCTTAAAAGCTTCTTTCTTTCCTGTTTCCTTTTCTACAAATGCAGCTGAGCCCTAGCACAGGATCAAACATCTCCCTCTGTCCCTCCAGTCACATTCAGGTGTCCAAAACGAGTCCCTGAAAAGATGATATAATGACTCCTCCCAAACAAGTGCCAGCACCGTATCGGCTCCCTTTGGAAAATCTCTGTTTGGACCCAAATATAGAATATTCAAAATATTTCTTAATATACACAGCAAAACACACACCAATTCAACTGTTTCTACGTGTACAATTCAGTGACACTGATTACATTCTTTGAGCTGTGCAACAGTTCTCTGTTCTTGACTGCATTGAATATACATGTATATGAATACGTATATATATAAAACATCAATCTAGTTATACTTAGCATATATTTTATACTATATACCAAAAAAAATAGAAAGCTAATTTGGCGGGACGTTGGAATTAATGTACTATGGTCGGAGATAGATCCTTCTTTAAGAAACCTCGTCTCCGAGTTTCTACGCTAATTACTTTATTAATATGTATTTTTCTGAACAACTAGCACCATACAGGAATAACAACTGAAGCCTCTAAAATCATGGCCTATTTCAAATATTCAAACGGTTTAGCCAGGGTTGACTACGTTAGGAATCCCAGCATGAGCCCGGATAGCTCAGTCGGTAGAGCATCAGACTTTTAATCTGAGGGTCCAGGGTTCAAGTCCCTGTTCGGGCGAATGTTTCTTTTCCCTTTTATTTTCTACATTTTTATTTCAATAGGTTTGTTGCTGTTGTTATGTGCCGTCAAGTCGGACCCGACTCATAACGACCCCTCCTTGGGTTTCCGAGGCAGTATAACTACAGAAGTAGATCTGGAAAGAAAGTAAACTCAAACTAGCAAACTCCTCACTAAATGAGAGGAAATGCTCAACACAGCATAGAGCCCAGACCCGAGGCTCTGTTCGGGAAATAGAGAAGTCTAGAATTCTAGGCAAATGGCTGGGAGCAGTACCTAGCACAAAAACCATTTCATCAAAACCAAGAGCAAAATTATCAAAGGTTGAGCTCTTTCTTGAAATGCAACAAAATGGCAGAACTGCTCCTTCTTCCTTATATTAGTAGGCTTCTTACTGATACTCTGCTTTGCTCGGCTCTGGAAATGCCCAGGTAAACTGTACAGACATAGTGCCTTCCCTCAAAGAACTCAGGACCTAGTGGCAGAGGCTTCCAAACTTTTTTGGCCATGAGGAAGTTGAGTTTACGTCTCAACCCAGCCACACATGTAACAGAAACAAAATTGTATGAAATATTAATTACTCTTACCACATGAGCTGTATTGTGATATTTCTGATTCTATCCTCTTTCAGCACTCCACTGTCAGTTTGTCATAGTGGGGTGGTTTGTGTGTTGCTGTGATGAGTTATACCATTGGTATTTCACCAGGGTCACCCATGGTGGAGAAGTTTCAGTAGAACTTCCACCAGATTAAGACTGGGAACAAGGATGTGCCCAAGTCCACTTCTGAAAAAAAATTGGTCACTGAAAACCTTATGAATAGCAGGGAAGCATTGTCTAACATAGTGTTGGAAGATGAGCCCCTCAGGTTGGAAGGCACTCAAAAAACCACCGGGGAAGAGCTGCGTCCTCCAAATAGAGTCAACCTTATTGAAGTGGATGCAATAAAGTTTTTCCAACCTTCATTTGATGATGTGGCCCAACTCAGAATGAGAAGAAACAGCTGCAAACATCCATTAATAATCGAAATGTGGAATGTAGTGAGTATGAATCTAGGAAAATTGGAAGTTGTCAAAATGAAACGGAACACATGAAAATTGATAAACCAAAAAAACCAAACTCACGGCCGACCAGTCGAATCCGACTCATAGCGACCCCTCCTTGGGTTTCCAAGGCCGTATCTTTACGGAAATAGAGGACGCAATATTAGTGAGTTGAAAAGGACTGATATTGTCCATTTTGAATCAGACTATCATATAGTCTACTACGCCAAGAATCACAAAGACGCATGATATGGCTTCATCATCAAAAAGATCTATACTGAACTACACTGCTGTCAATGATAGGATAATACACATTCATCTACAAGGAAGACCAGTCAATACTATTATTCAAAATTAGGCACCAACCACTCATGCCAATAATGAAGAAATGGAAGCTTTTTTTTTACCAACTCTGCAGAGTGAAATTGATCAAACATGCAATCAAGATGTATTGATAATTACTGGTGATTGCAATGTGAAAGTTGGAAGAAAAGAAGAAGCATCAGTAACTGGAAAATATGGCCTTCATGACAGAAATGACTCCAGAGATCATCTGATACAACTTTGCAAGACCAATGACTTACCCATTGCAAATAACTTTTTTCAATAATATAAACAGCAACTGTACAACTTGTGCATGACAGGATACACAGGATTCATAGACTACATCTGTGGAAAGAGATGGTGGAGAAGCTGGATTTCATCAGTCAAAACAAGATAAAGAGCTGACTGTGGAACAGACCATCGATTGCTCATATGCAAGTTTAAACTGAAGCTGAAGAAAATTAAAACAAATCCATGATATGAACTTGAGTACATCCCACCTGAATTTAGAGACTCTCTGAAGAATAGATTTGATGCATTGAACACCATGATCAAAGACCAGACCAGTTGTGGGATGACATCATACATGAAGAAAGCAAAAGGTCATTTAAAAGACAAGAAAGGAAGAGAAGACCAAGATAGATGTCAGAAGAGACTCTGAAACTTGCTCTTGAACAGAGTAGTGAAAGCAAATGAAGACATGATGAAGCAAAAGAGCCGAACAGAATATTTCAAAGGGTGGCGCAAGAGGACAAAGTAAAGTATTACACTGAAATGTGCAAAGACCCGGATTAGGGAAATCAAAGAGGAAGAACACATTTGGTATTTCTTAAACTGAAAGAACTGAAGAAAAAAATTCAAGCCTTGAGTTGCGATATTGAAGGATTCATGGGAAAATATTGAATGATGCAGGAAACACCAAGAGAAGATGGAAAGAAAGCACAGAGTCGTTGTACCAAAAAGAACTGCCCAACTTTCAACCATTTCAGAAAGCAGCATATGATTAAGAAGTGATGGTACTGAAGGAATTAGAGAAAAACAAGACTCCAGGAATTGACAGAATACCCACTGAGATGTTTCAACAAATGAATGCAGTTCTGGAGGCACTTAGTAGTTTATGCCAGGAAATTTGGAAGACAGCTACCTGGCCAACCGACTGGACGAGATCTATATTTGTGCCCATTCCAAAGAGAGGTGATCCAACAGAATGTGGAAATTATCAAACAAATTAATATCACATGCAAGCAAAATTTTGCTGAAGATATTTCAAAAATTGTTGCAGGGAATATTGACAGGGAAGTGACAGAAATTCAAGCTGGACTCAGACAGAAGAGGACACGGAACAAGAGATAACATAGCCGATGTCAGATGGATCTTGGCTGAAAGCAAAGAATACCCGGAAGATGTTTACTTGTGTTTCACTGGCTATGCAAAGGCATTCAACTGTGTGGATCATAACAAATTAGGATTACACCACAAAGAATGGGAATTTCAGAATACTTAATTGTGTTCATGAGGAACCTGTACATAGACCAAAAAGAAGCCAGTGGTTCTAACAGAGAAAGGGAACATGTGTGGTTTAAAATCATGAAAAGTCTGCTTCAGGATTGTATCTTTTCACCATATTTACTCAATCTCTATGCTGAGCAAGTAGTCTGAGAAACTGGACTATATGAAGAAGAAGACGGCATCAGGATTAGAGGAAAACTTAATAAACCGTGATAGGCAGATGATACAACTTTGCTTGTTGAAAGTGAGGAAGACTTGAAACACTTACTGATGAAGATCAGAGACTATAGCCTCCCGCATGGATTGCACCTCAGCATAAAGAAAACAAAAATCCTCACAACTGAACCAATAAGCCACATCTTGATAAATGGATAAAAGATTGAAGTTGGCAAGGATTTTATTTTGCCTGGATCCACAATCAACACCTATGGAAACATCAGTCAGGAAATGAAACGATGAATTGACTGGGTGAATCTACTGCAAAAGACCTCTTTAAAGTGCTTAAGAGCAAAGATGTCACTTTGAAGACTAAGGTGCACCTGATGCAAGCCATGGTATTTTCAATAGCCCCAACTGCATGTGAGAGCTGGAAAATGACTAAGGAAAGCTGCCAAAAAATTGATGTATTTGAATTGTGGTGCTGGCAAAGAATATTGAATACGCCAAGAACTGCTAGAAGAACGTACACATCTGCCATAGAGGAAGTACAGCCAGAATGCTTCTTAGAAGTGAGAATGGCCAGACCTCATCTCTCATACTTTGGTCATATTGTCAGAAGGAACCAGTCCCTGGAGGACATCATGCTGCGTAAAGTAGAGGGTCAGCAAAAAAGGGGATGAGCCTCAGGGAGATGGATTGACCCAGTGGCTGTGACAACGGGCTCAAGCATGGCAAGAATTATGAGGAGGGCTCAGGATCCGGCAGTGTTTCATTTTGTTGTACATGGGATTGTTGTGAGTCAAAACCGACTCAATGGCACCTAACAACAACAACATCTTCTTAAAAATGCTTCCCATTATCCACCATGAAATTGATTTCACATCCCCCACAATGGTCTGTAAACCAAAAACCAAACTCACTGCTGTGGAGTCGATTCTGACTCATAGTGACCCCTCCTTGGGTTTCAGAGAGGGTATGTCTACAGAAATAAATTGCTCAATTGGCCTTCCAAGGAGTGGCTGGTGGGTTTGAACCGCCATCTTTCTGGTCTGCAGCCAAATGCCTTTAGCACTACACTGCTGTAGGATGATCATAAAGATGAGGAATAATGTGGTACAAGGCAGTGGGTTCTGTGCTAAGTGGCCACCTGCCATGCCCCTTCTTCTAAAAACAAGTCCCCATTCTCAAGTGACACAAAACCTAAAGTCATCTCAGCACACCAGTACCAACACTGTCTCTGGTGGGAATACTAAACAGAATGTGGCAGTCCTTGGCTGAGACTTTCTTTGGTAATTGTCCAAAGCAGAAATGTCAGCTTAATGGGTCTAGAAGGTAATGAAGAAATCAGATTTTCCTCTGTATTAAAAATTGTCATCAGGTTACATACTTCTACCAAAAAAAAAAAAAAAAAAAATCCTTAAATTTCTTGGCTTTGAGTTGACTCCAACTCATGGCAACACCATATGGTACAGAGCAGAACTGAGCTCAACCGGGTTTTCTTGGCTATAATCTTTATTGAAGCATATTGCCAGGCTGTTCTTCCACAGTGCCGGTAGGTAAGGTCCAACTGCCAACCTTTCAGTTAGTAGACAAGCACAAACTTTATGCACCACCCAGGGACCTTCATAATCTCTATACAATAAATAACAATACTTCCCAACAGTTGCTTTCTTAGTACAACCGGCAGCATCCAAAACCTAAACCAAGCCCTCTGCTCTTAAGTTAGTTCTGACTCAGTGACCCTATAGGACAGAGCATAACAGCTTCATTCATAATCTGAGAGTCTTGAGCTCAATGCTCAGAGACAGTACAACATTTTTACAAGAAGAATACTACAGAAGTGGTAACTCAATGACCATTATTATTGTTAGAGCAATACAAAATTGTTTTATTTAAATGCCCATCACCGCATAATAAGACCACACAGCTGTCTGTAAGGGCTACTCACGCACATTTTTACCTCACAGTTTCTTTACAATGCTCAGAGCTTTCTCAAAAAAAAAAAAAAAACCCAAAAAACTCTTCTATTAACTTTATGTATAAAAGGATAACTGTTACTCATAACCTTTTTTAAATAAGGCAGGAGTCCACAAAATTGAGTATTAGTTCCAAAATGATTCTAACATGGTCTCAGAGAGTATAGCAAACAGTAAAATAATAAATGTGTAAATAATAATAGGCCTGGGGAAAAGCCTGACCAGATTTGCCTTTTACAGAAACCCTCCACACCGCTTGAGAAGATTAAGGATTTACTTGTGTATCTTATATCCACATATTACCTATGCATCAGAGATTTTGAAGGGTTTAAATATGTGTAGTTAGTTGAAAGTCAATTTTTACAGTCATTAGGGAAGTTTAGGATAGAAAGAGAAGATAAGTACTTGATCTTTTGTATTTTGTGGCTTGTATTTTAGTGGGCAAGGAGAGCTCTGGTAGTGCAGTGGTTAAGGCATTTGGCTGCTAACCAAAAGGTTGGTGGTTTGAACTCACCAGCTGCTCTGTGGAAGAGAGATGAGGCAGTCTGCTTCAGCAAAGCTTTATAGCCTTGGAAACCCAATGGGGCTTGGTATGAGTTGGAATGACAGTGAGTTTGGTTTGGATCTTAGAGGGTGGGAACACTTCTGCTACTGTGCTGATTGTGCTGATTGTTTGCTGTTCCCCAGAAGCAAGTGTCCAACTGCCTATAACTGGTTGCTTGACAAACTGGCCAAGTCCAATTCCAAGAGGCAAGCAACTTATATTAGACAGTAATAACATGACACTGGATTAACTTAACAGACAATCTGTATTTCTATTCTACACCATTCTCCTGATCTCTAAACCTGTATATTAATTTGTCTCCATCAGCTTGAATATCCTCAAATACCAATAAAACTGAGCTACTGAAAGCAGAATTCATTGCTTGAAGTTTTACAGTCAGAAAACCTCCACTTCCAATGTCTCCTTTTTAAACCAACCATACAAAGGCCAGCTGACACAGAGGTTGTTGTAAAATGGAAATCTAACCAGGCGGGTCTCTAGGCCTAAAATGGAAAATCCTTCCCAAGGGAAAGAAGCCCTTTCTGAACTGGCTTTACCGCTGATTGGACGGCGCCTCACAGCCCCTTTTTGGCTCCTATGCTTCCTCTAACCTCAGCTCACCTGTGGCAGCCAGGTCTCTGGAAAGGTATGGGCACTTTCTGGCTCTTCCCACCACAGGTCTTATCTAGATCTTGCACAAGTCCTCTTTGAGCCTTTCCTTACAAGAATGTTGGTTGAGACACCATGGAGTGAAACCCTGGAACTTTTCACTTTTGATTTTTTTCCTACTCTTTCTTCAAATTGGATAGCTCTTTCTCCTTCTCTGGAAACTGAATGCTGCCTCACTTTGGTGAAGGCAGAGCCCTCAGGGCCTTCCTGGTAGCCTTGACACACAATAGAAGCTCAATAAACGTTTGCTGAATGAATCAATGAACCAACCATTAGTGGAAGATCCTCCTCCTGAAGCCACCCCCCCCCTTTGTCCCTGCTTTGCCATCCTCAGCCCATCTCTAATACCTGCCAGACCAATTACCCTTCCTTTATACCACAGCTGGAGTGTGCGAACAGCACCCTTTTAGCACTCATGTCTAATTGACTGATGACCTGAACTCTGATTTATCTTGCACACCATAACTTCTGACACCTGGCATGTAAATGATTATTGAATGAGGCAAGGAGTACTGCTCAGAGATGACACATGGATGTTTCTCTGCCTTTAAATTTTTGTCCCTATGCTTAAGGCATTTGACTGCTAACCAGAAGGCTGCTGTTCAAACCCACCAGCCACCCCATGGAAGGAAGACTCGACAATCTACTGCCATATAGATTTACCACCTCAGAAACCCAAAGGGGGTCACTATGAGTTGGAATCAACTGGATAGCAGTGAGTTTGGTTTTGGTATCATACAGGGAAGAGGGAGCTCTGGTAGCACTGTGGTTAAGGCAGTTGGCTGCTAACCAAAATGTTGGTAGTTTGAACCTGCCAGCTGCTCCATGGGAGAAAGAGGAGGCAGTCTGCTTCTGTAAGACTTAACAGCCTCAGAAACCCTATGGGGGTCAATATGAGTTACATACAATTGGATGGCAGTAGATTTAGTTTTTTTTTTTTTTTTTTTTTTAATACAGGGAAAAGTTGTATGTAGGAGTGTCTGTGACTACAACACTGTCAATATACTTGGGACTAGTCTTGAAGTCTTTAATTCTCAAGACTTCATGTGATAGACTCCATCTTATTCACTTAAAATAAATTTGAGCAGGTGCAAGAAGAGTAATAATAAAATCACCAATATCTGTATTTATAGAGGGCTTTTAATGTGCCACATTAAAAGTGTTAAACACTTTTGTACGGTTCTTAACATGGGGGTTGGTGAACTTGGATGGGGGGAAAAATACATCTGTAACCTATAACTGAAATTTAGCACTTCTTTTACTTATGAACATAGGCAGTGAACCACAGTTGAGAGAAGTATCTGTGGCTTTGTTACCAAGAAAAAGTATAGGTATTTTTGTATCATATTACAGTTGTTACAAATATCTCATATGTAACTATTTTGAAATTATGATAGCTATGAGGTTTGCCTTTAGTATATTAACAAAGAAGCAGTTATTCCTATATTGCAAATTATTTTAAAGTCATTTGATAACCATTTTTCAGTATAATTGGTTTTCTTTGTAATTTTGTGTGTGTGTGTGTGCTTAATGCTGTTTTTTTTAAAAAAACATTAATTCAGAGAAGGGTCCCATGGGCTTCTTCATGCTATTACAGGATTTCGTAGCATCTAAAAGGGTAAGAAGTCATACGGATATTCACTGTCTCCAAGGCTACTCCACCTCCCAGTGCTGACGATCTGCTTCTCCTGAAACGCCACCAGAGGCCTGAGGTAAGCTTTCCGGAAGGTCCGACCCGAAACTCTGAGCCATGTCTGCGAGGGAACTGAGGAGAAAACTGCACGATCCCAGCCTCCCCTCCGGAACCAGGACTCAATCCTGGTGAGAGATGTGGACCTCCCAGCGGCCTAAAAGGGATGGGAAGTGTGTCTGAGCCCAGAGCCGGAACGGAAGCTATTGGGGGGAGGGTTTCCGAGAGAGGTGTGACATGATACTTTGTAGAAGGGTCACCGTGACCACTTGAAAACAGAATGAGGAGGAACAAGTTTTCCTCCTCCTTCTTTCTCCAAGTCTTCCAGGGCCTATGCCTCAGTTTTTAAGGTCAGAAATTTATTAAAAACTCTAGATCACTTAGGTCTATTGATGTCAGCTACCCAAACTCTCAAAATATTATACTATGTATTTTGTAAATTACCAGGACCGTAATTTGTGAGTTTACAGCTAGGAATCTAAGTGCAAAGTGGTTCCGAGAAGTGGGCAGGGAGAACTTTTTTTTTCAAGTTTTGTGTATCTGGCTCAAAAGCTGAAACTGTTGTTTCGAATAATAATCACTTTGAAGAAAGAATAAATTACAAATTCTTTCGTAGTTGGATGAATATTGATTTGTTGTGAAGGAAAGCAGATGCTATTTAATAAAAAAAAAACTCGCTGCCATTGAGTCGGATCCGACTCATAGCGACCCCTCCTTGGGTTTCCGAGGCAGTATTACTATGGAAGTAGATTGCCCAACCTTCCTTCCGAGCAGTGGCAGATGCTATTAGGGAGGCTTATTTATGATTTCCTAAATTAGCCTTCCTTATTTCAGAAATAATTTTGCCTGAAAATTCATCATCTTTGTTCAGAAACAATATCCTTTCTATTGCTTTGTATCAGTTTCATTTACACTAATATTCTTAAATTCTATATGACTACTTCCCCTTGCAATTTACTGCTTTTATTACTATCCTTCCTCATTGGAAATTACAATTATCTGGCTTATAGATACTGATAGATTTTGCATTTGACCAGTTCCTAGTGGTACCTTGGGAGGTTCCTCAACTCACTCAGAAACACTTTTTTTAAAAAAAAACTCACCCCCACCACCCCCTTTTTTTTTTTTCAGTAGGACAGACAGCCTTTTTAACAAGGAGAAGTCTTCTTTCAGGCCCTGAAGCTACAGACCTGGATCTTAGTCTGCATTTTATCACTCACTGTATTATCTCAGTGGTGCTCTGGTTACACATGGTTAAGTGCTCAGCTGCCAACCAAGAGGTCAGCGATTTGAACCTACTTGACGCTCTGAGGAAGAAAGATGAAGCAGTCTGCTTCCCTAAAGATCTACAGGCTTGGAAACCCTATGAGGCAGTTGTACTTTGTCCCATAGGGTTGCTCAGTTGAAACTGACTCACTGGCAGTGGCAATGGGTTGCCTGATGAACTCCTATTTGTTTTCATTTTGTTACTGAGGTGCTAACATTCCACAGGAAGTCCTCCCCAATACCCCTTCATGCTCCGGCATCAGTATTAGGGTCCCCTGCAGTATTACCACAGCACAAAGAACACTACTGTGTGGTGACTCGACCTCATATGACTCTGGGCTGAGAACAGAGAGTATTTCTTGTATCTTTGACCCTGATCTGTGCCAAGCCCAGTTGTCTGTCAAAAAGAAAGTACAGATACATGTTTATTGTCTACTAAATAAGAAGGCATGGGAATAGAACAGAAAGGTGGTAAAACTCATGATAAAGCAGCATTTCCAGAAATTCACTATTACAAAGGGAAATATTGGCATTATATAATGTAATTCTAGTTTTACTATATATACTAATGGTTTTAGTAAAGGACTCACATGAAGGTGTCTGGCCCTCATTTTATAGATTTGAGAAAGCGCTGTTTAATTAGTTTTCCAGTAGTGGTTAGGTTCTGATAAATATGAATTATTTTTTTTCAAAGTCCCAAGGGAGCTTTATTCATCAGAATGTTAATTTGGTAAACTGCAATAGTAAATGTGTCCATATAGTATCTCTAATCCTTTAAACCACCTGGTATTTCATGCTATACTACTGAGAAGAGTGTGGTTCAGAAAGTGAAGCAATCCTCCCACCATGGCATTATTTACTGCCAATTCTCTGGCACCTCATAGCCAATCCACTCTCCTTCACTGTTCCTACCAGGTCCAAGTCACCAATATGGTCTGGACTACTGCGACAGCTGTCCAACTGGCTTTTTTTTTTTTTTTTTTCCACTCTTGCCTTTACAGTCTATTTCCCACGTAGCAGACAGCCTCCTTGCTCTTCTTCAGCCAGCTAAGCATGTAGCACATTTCCACCTCATTTCTTTACACTCCTGTTCCCTGTGCTAGAATGCTTTTCCCTCAGATATTCACTTCTTTTGTTCCCTCAGTTCATTAAGGGACCTGCTCAAATGTCACGTCATCACAGAGGACTTCCCCAACCACTCTAACATCCTCTTTCATTTTTTTCCTTAAGGCCTACTGTCACATACATTTAAGCATTTCTTTATTTTCTACTCCCCTAGCTAGAACATAACTTCATGAAATCAGAGATTGTTTTGTCTGCTGCTGTATCTCTGGCACCTGGATAATAGCTAGCATTAAGGAAAGGAAAATGTATAAGGATTGCAGAGGAACAAAACTGCTTGCATATACAGAAGATATGGTTGTCTATGTAGAAAATTCAAAAGAATATACAAATATAAAAATTAATGAGAGTTTATCAAGGTTGCTGATGTAAAAACCAACAATAGCACATACACACACAAAAAGTAATAGCTAAAAATATGCCATATAAAGTAGCATCAAAAAGTACAAAGCCTCTAGGAAATATTAACAAAAGAAGACATTTATGGAGAAAATTATAAAACTTTATTGAAAGACATTTAAAAGGCCTAAATAAGTGGACAGCTATACCATGTTTATGGATTCGAAGACTCAATATTGTATAGACGACATGGCTCCTCAAATTAATCTATAAAGTCAATAAAAATTTAATCAAAATCCCAACAATTTTTTTTGTTTAATTTTTTTTTTTGATGCAGAACTTGGCAGAAAAAATGGCTAAGAATAGTGAAGATGCTCCTGAGGAAGAAAAATTTGATGATGTTGAAGGTATAAGTGGGATTTGTAATCTAATATCAAAATCTTTTTTAAAAAGTATAGTAATCAGAATAGTATAGTACTGGTATAGGCTAGATAAATTGACCAGTATATCTGAACAGAGCCCATCAACAGACTCACACATATACACACATACTCAGAAACTTGATTTATGAAACAGCTAAAGTCACAGATCAGTAGGGAAAGGATGAACTTTTCAGTAAATGCAGTTGGGTCAACTACTTATCCATATGGAAAAAATATTAAATTGGACTTCTACCTCATACTTTTCACATAAATCAGACCAGACTAAAGGCAAATGTGAAAAGCAAACTATAAAACTTTACAAGGCAGTACAGGAAAATATCTTTCTGGCTTTAGGTGGGAAATGATTTCCCTCCCCAAGCAATTTGTATTCAGCTTTATAAGATACTTGTCAAAAACAATCACATTACTCTCACCAGGACATGGGCAACAATCAACAACATTTTAAACTTCAAAATTCTTCTCTGGAAAAAGTCACTGTGAAAGTCAACAACGTCCTTTTTTACTGCTTTAAACAGGAAAAGTTTTCAGAGGTGTAGACATCTCACACGAGGCATGTAGTTTAAGAGCTCTTCACAGGCCAACTCTGACATGGAGGAAACGAACTAAAAACTGCAGAATTCTCAATGGATTGATTTACAAAGGAAAAACAGGAACTGTGGATCTTTTGAGCAATACCATCTTGATGTCATCACCAGAAAGTCTGTATCGCCTGAGTGTTGTTATGACACTGTTAATTTCAGGGATGCCAGGGTCACATTGAGACTCTTGTATCAGCAAGTCAAGTCTATGCTGATGGCATCAGGGAAAGAGAGGACATGAAGTTTTGCGGGGCCCCTCCCTCCATGCTGCAAGGCTTCTGTGTCAAAGTGGTCTGACATATGAATGGGAATTCACATGAGGGAATCCCGCATGGTAACCAAGGACAATCCTTGAAACCCAAGATAGAAAATCTGATTTTCCTCCATTTCAATCTACCTTCTGAGACACATTCTATTAGTAGTATTGCCCTGTCCACAAAAAACAACCATGAAGCATTCTGTATACTAACAACATAACTTAAAAACGTTAAATTAAATTAAAAGCTAAACCAAAATCTCACATTTTTATAAAATTTGATTAAAAAAAAAATAGTATTTCAAACATCAGTCATTAGAAGTACAGAGCTATCAAAAATGTATACTTCACTTTGCATCTCCAGCGCCTTCCGCTTTCTGTGCCTGGACTGTAGAGGCATCTTTGTTTTTCGCAGGGTTGGTTCCATCTTTGCCAGCATCTGCTTTTCCCTTTCTCCCTTTGGGAAGTTTCTCTCCCTTCTTCGCAGGGGCCTTCTTAGGCCTGGGCTCTGGTTTGGGAGGGGCAGGTTTAGCAGACAACCGTGCTGATCTCCTCTGCGGCTCATCCTTCACCTTCGCTTTGTCCCCTTTAGCATCCCCTTTAGCCTTTCGCTTGGGCATGATGGCAGCAGTGTCTGGCAGTTGGCTCTGCTAGTTCAGGGGGCACTTCTGCCACCCTCACACTGCTCCGGGAAAGGTTTCTTTAGTAAGACACAAAAAATGTAAACAATAAAGAGAAAGATGGACAAATTGAACTATTTGACTGTAATGAAATTAGTTATGTGTGTTTAACAAAAAGAAATGATAAAAAAAAAGTAAAAGGACAAGCTGCAAATGGGGTGAAGATATGTGTAACACACATATAACTGACAAAAGATTAGAACCCATAATATATAAGGAACTCCTACAGACCCATGAGAAAAGGACAAAATGAAATTTTTTAAAACAGCAGATAAAAGTGTTAACAAGCACTTCTTCGGAGGAGCATAAATGGTGAACAAGCACATGAAAACATGTTCAACCTGCTGAGTAATATGGGAAATGAATATTAAAACCACAGGAGGTAACATTTCATACCCACCAAATTGGTGAAAACTAAGTAGTCTGACAATGTTGAGGGCTAAGCAGATGTGGAGCAATCAAAACAGTAGTCAAATACACTATTGGTGTGTATGTGTGCATATAAATTAGTGTACTCACTTTAGAAAACAATGTGGTATTATCTAAAGCAATGTTACTTCTAGGTGTTTACCTAGAGGGATTTTGGGAGGTGTGTACAGAAAACCCCTACAAGAATGTTTATAGCAACACTGCAATTTCAAAAAACTGGAAACCACCTCAATGCCCTTTAATACTAGAAAGGTTAAATCAATTATGGTAATATCTGTATCTGTACTATTCAGCAGCAAAAATAAATAGATTACAGCTACATGCAAAAACATGTACAAATACTAAGAATACTGAATAAAAAAAGCAAGTTGCCTATCTCCTTTACTATAAAGCCAGAAGAACTAGATGGTGCCCAGCTACCATTACTGAATATCTTGATCAAAGATTCTACAGAAGAACGTGGATCAAAAGGAGAAAACTGCAGAACACAATTTCAAATTCTCATGGACTTCAGACTTTCTGGAGCCATGGAGGCTGAATGAACCCTGAAACTACGGCCCTGAAATAATCTTTAAAACTTGAACAAAAAGTATCTCCTGAAGTCTTCTTAAAACCAAAAATAGTTTAGCTTAAC
>NW_006921842.1:4590698-4600711 GCF_000298275.1 Orycteropus afer afer | reverse complement strand
CCTTCCGAGGAGTGGCTGGTGGGTTTGAACCACCAGCCCTCTGGTTAGCAGTCAAGTGCCTCAGCCACTATGCTACCAGAGCTCCCGGTAGGAACCGTAGGGAGCAGTGAATTTATGTTAATGGGGGAAGAACAACTCAGCAAAGAAGGGTGAGAATGGTTGTACAACTCACAGAATGTAATCAACGTCACTGAGCTGTACATCTAGAAACTGTTGAATTGGTGTATGTTTTATTGTGTATATTCTCAACAAAAGTAACAAAATAAATTTAAAATTTTAAAAAGCAAGTTGCAGAGGAGTATATATAGATCCATTCATATGACGTGCAAAACCAAATGACATGTTATTTTAGATACGAGCAAGTAGTAAAACTAAAGAAAAGCAAGGGATAAACATAAAAACCAGGACAATGGTCATCTCTGAGGTTGGGAAAGGGACATGACTGGGGAAGGCATGGAGGCTAGTCCCCAGGGAAGGGGAGGTAATGTTCTCCTCCTTGAACTGTGTGTGAGGGGGTGACTGTTGCATCATTATTCTCTATAGCTTAAGTGGAAAAACTTTGTGTGTCTGTTCAAAAAACTACTAAAAAAGGTGAGGTAGCAAAAAGAACACAGGGTGACCAAGAGCACAGATTCAGGCCACACAGGCAGGAATAGAAAGTGATTTATTTTTAGTTTGGGTAATTAGGACCTATACATATCAAAGCTGCACTGAAGGAATTGGCAAAGAACAAGGCTCCAGGAATTGACAGACTATCCATTGAGATGTTTTAACAAACTTATGCTGCTCTGGAGGCACTCACTCGTCTATGTCGAGAAATTTGAAGACAGCTGCCTGATGACCTGACTGGAAGAGATCCATATTTGTACCCATTCCAAAGAAAGGTGATCCCCCAGAATGTGGAAATTATCAAACAATATCAGTAATACCACACGCAAGTAAAACCTTCCTGAAGGTAATTCAAAAATGATTGCAGCAGTACATTGAGAAAGAACTTCCAGAAATGCAAGCTGGATTCAGAAGAGAATGTGGAATGAGGGATATCATTGTTGATGTTAGATGGATTTTGGCTGAAAGCAAATACCAGAAAGATGTTTACTTGTGTTTCACTGACTGTGCAAAAGCATTCAATTGTGTGGATCATAACAAACTATGGATAACACTGAGAAGAATGGGAATTCCAGAACACTTGATTATACTCATCAGGAACCTCTATATAGACCAAGAGGCTGTCATTTGAACAGGACAAGGGGATACTGCATGGTTTAAAATCGGGAAGGGAGTGCATCAGGGTTGTATTCTTTCCCCATACTTATTCAATCTGTATGCTGAACAAATAATCTAAGAAGCTGGACTATATGAAGAAGAATGTAGCATCAGGACTGGAGGAAGCCTCATTAACAACCTATGATATGCAGACGACACAACTTTGCTTGCTGTTGCTGAAAGTGAGGATGACTTGAAGCACTTACTGATGAAGACAAAGACTTCAATCTACAGTATGGATTACATCTCAACATAAAGAAAATGAGCCTCACAACTGGACCAATAAGCAGCATCACAATAAATGGAGAAAAGATAAGTTATTAAAGACTTCATATTACTCGGTTCCATAATGAACATCCATGGAAGCAGCAGTCAAGACATCAACCGACGTATTGCACTGGGGAAATCTTCTGCAAAAGACCTCTTTAAAGTGCTGAAGAGTAAAGATAGCTCTTTGAAGACTAAGATATGCCTAACCCAAGCCATGGTATTTTCAACTGCCTCATATGCATGTGAGAGCTGGATAATGAACAAGGAAGACCGAAGAAGAGTTGATGCTTTTGAGTTGTGGTGTTGGCGAAGAATACCTAAAGTACCATGGACTGCCCAAAGAACAAACAAATCTGTCCTGGAAGAAGTGCAGCTGGAATGCTCCTTAGGCACAAGAATGGCCAGATTTCATCTCACCTACTTTGGTCATGTGATCAGAAGAAATCTTTTCCTGGAGAAAGATAACATGCTTGGTAAAGTGGAGGGTCAGAGAAAAAGGGGAAGGCCCTCAAGAAGCTGCATTGACACAGTGGCTGTAATGATGGGCTCACATATAGCAAGGATTGTGAGGCTGGCACAGGACCGGGCAGTATTTTGTTCTGTTGTACATAGGGTTGCTTTGAGTCAGAGCCGACTTGACAGTACTTAACAACAACAACAACATACATACATATGGCTAGAATCCCTGTGCAGCTTCTTTCAAACTTTCAGCCAAAACTAGCTAATGCTTATTCCTTCTGCCCTACCTCTGACAATGTTTCATAGTAAATTTTGTGACCTCATATACTGCCCCTACTACCCTATTTATTTATTTATGCGGGTCTGTCTGGTGTAGTAGTTAAGGCATTTGGCTGCTAACTAAAAGGTTGGTGGTTCAAACCCACCAGATGCTCCGTGGAAGAAAAATGGGGCAATCGCTTAAGTAGAGATTTACAGCCTTGGAAACCCAATGGGGGTCACTATGAAGTGGAATCCATTCAATGGCAGTGAGTTTTAGTTTTTTTTTTTTATTATTATTTAATCCTCTCTATTTAGATAAACTGGGAAACAATCATACTTGAGCTTACTTGAGATTTCATTCATTTGTATGTTGCTAGGCTAACAAAACGCCCATTTGGTAAACGGTGCTAAAGCATTATAATACCTATTCTCATTTTTGTCCTCATGACTAGAATTTCTAGAAACTTTGCATTTTTCCTTCTTTGTTACGGAATATAAATAGACGTGAAATTCAGTATAAAGAAGGAAGAAGAACTAAAGTTCTTGTGTATGCTTTGAATCCGTCATTATTGCCCTTGGTATCTTCTTGTAAGGTACTCTGGGAACAGTGATTAAAACTGACAAGACAGTTGTGTTCTTACATTAACAGCTCTTTACTGGAAAGCGAATGTAAATTACACTAGACTCATCTCTTCTCTCACTGTGCTCTCCCCTTGCCCATTTTTCAGGGAGACTGAATTACTGAGGGGCCAGAAAGTAATGGTGCCATTGATCTCCTTACTGCCACTGAGGCACACTACAGTTCTGATTCAGCTAGACCTGACTTACTCTATCTTGAAGACATCTTCCCCTAGATATTACAGAAATTTACACCTAATTTCTGACCCACCTTTTTTTTTCTCTCAAATACACCACTAAAGAAGTGTTTCAATAATTCTTAAGGTAACAAGAGATTTTAAAATAAAATACAAATTCAGGCACAATAAGAGAAAAGAAA
Organism: Orycteropus afer afer; assembly: GCF_000298275.1. NCBI lineage: Eukaryota > Metazoa > Chordata > Mammalia > Tubulidentata > Orycteropodidae > Orycteropus > Orycteropus afer. Next base: position 4,597,458 of record NW_006921842.1, on the reverse strand, counting down.
TTTTAAAGAAAATATTTGAGAAGGATGCCAGAAATCATGTAAATCAACTTTGAATGGAGCGATAGTGGGCCCAGAAAAGAAGGGGTGAGTGAGAAAGAATTGTTCTTAAAATGAAAGAATCAATGTTGAGAGACATTATATGGCATGGGAATCACTTGTTCTAACATAAAGGTGACTTTGTTTATACCTGTTGTCCTAGCATTATATTAACAATGCCTCCTTTCACCCTCTAAAGTGTCCTAGTTTAGTTTAGACAGTAAATGATAAGGTCATCCTAAATATTCTGCATAAATTCATAGAGGCCTTCTTATTGCCAGAGAAGGAAAGGAAATTGAAGGGTGAGTTTTTGTCCTAAGACATACTTCCCTAAAGAATGGACACTCCATACCATACCATTCTCTTTCCATCTTACTTCAAAACTGTGTTTCTCAGCCCATCTCCTGGTGTGGGAATGCTCACAAAGTCTGTTTCCTGGGCTCAGTCTTCTTCAAGATAGATCCCTTGCAGTCCATCCCAAGTTGAGGGGCCATGATCGCCACATGTCAAAGGCCGAAACACAGCAAGTGACAATAAAGATAAATTTACGGAAAACAGGCCACTAGCTGGAGGCTATACCTAAGTACACAAATTTGAATTAGTTCCTTGAAACTTACCTTTTGGAAGCTGATCAGGAGCCCCGATGACTGATTCTCCAGGGACCTTACAAATATAAGAGACAGGTAACACAGATAATGAAAAAAGGCCAGAGGGATGAAAGGTCATGTCCATGCTGAGGAGGGTTGGGGAAAGTTAGCATCACTGTTAACAACACAGTGATAGTCACTTAAATTATTTGTTAAATAATAAAATAGAGAAGTATCATACAATTAAGAATATTCCATGATGCATGTGAAAGAAATCCTACAACTAATATTATAACTGTTGGTGCTACAAAGATAAGAGTTTCAGTGGTATCAGCAGGGCAAGAAATTATCAAGACAGATGCTAAGGTTATTTCCCAAGACATGGGAATAATTTTTCAAGTTTCAGGAATCTAATAATTCCCCTTTGTTAATGTAACACTTTCAAGGACAAGATTATACTAACAGAGAACAGAACAAGTTAAAGTTTTAATCACACACCTTCACACTGCACAGAACTGGACTGAAATTTTTGTCAAAGCCTACGATTTAACTCGTCATTTAACCAGATTATTTCATAAGCAGAAGGGTATCTCTCTTTTAGCAGCTGCAAGGAAGTGGTAATATACTCATCAGGCCCGGAAATGAACTCACTCCCATGGCTTAACTCCCAGCTAAACAAAAGATAGGCCTACTAGGTGAACAATTACACCAGGGAGGTGCACTCCTTAGAACAATCAACCATGGGCATCAGAGGGACAGCATTTGCAAAGGGAGAAAGCTCAGAGGGCAGGAATACATAAGAAAGAAGGACACAGGAAAAAGATAACCAAAGAGAGGAAGTAGGAAGAAAGCTGTTACACTGTAGGGATTGCAACCAATGTTACTAAACAAAATGTGTATGAACTGTTGAATGGAAAACGAATTTGCTCTGTAAATTTTCAGTCAAATCACAATTGAAAAAAAAAGGGGGGGATTTCTTGGTGGGGAGAAGGGCTGTATGGGAACTCTACACCTTTTACGTAATTTTTCTGTAAACCTAAAACTACTCTAAAAATAAAGTGTTCTTTTTTTTTTTTTTTAAAGAAGAGAAAATATCTGCTCTATCCCTTTCTTAGAATCCTTTGGTTAACTATGAAAACTTGTAATTTTTCATTAGAAAAAGACCCATGAAGAGAATAGAAGAGCTGTGTATGCACAGGGAGATAGCTGGGGGCTGGGGGGCAGGAGTGCAGGGGAGGGAAGGACACAGGGAAGAGGTGGCTATGGGGAGGAAGCGGGAGATTACAGTCAATGTCATAAGACAAACTGTATGTGAACTGCTGTATGGAAGATGAATTTGCCCTGTAAACTTTCACCCAAATCACAATAAAATTTTAAAAAAAGAAAGAAAGGAAAAAAGACCCATGAAGCTTAAATTAACCAGGAATTCATCTCACAGACCAACCCGCCCGCTATGACGTCTTCCAGGCCACAGCCCTGCCGACCCAATTCCTTCAAATCCTCTCCTCGCCTCTTTTTATGCCCCCCACCTTAGTGCCTCGCTGACTACATACTGGTGGGGGCCTGCAACCTTTGCGACCCGACCTCCTGAATTCTGCCTTTCTTAGGGATTCACACTCGGAGCCCAAGACAGACACTGCAGTTACTTTGGAGACAGGAAGGCAAAGCGGGGTTGTCGAAGACCAAGGTCCCTAATGATAACTAGAGCCATATTGCAGTGCAGGGGGACACCCTCTCTTTTTTCTGAAGGAGCACATTAAGTACCCCGAACCGTGAGGCGCTTACCAGAGTCTCTGGGCCTCGAGGCCTCCAAAGGGCGCGGTGTTTCCAAGCAGCTGCGCTGACCGCGCGGGAGTACTCTGTTCCCGCAGGGCGGGCGCAGACTGTGAGACGCTAGAGACGCGCGGAGCCCCGCACCACGGCGTACAGGAAGGCGAGGGAAGGCGAGGATGCGCTTCCGGGGCTGCGGTGGCCAACTGTGCGTCCTAGGCCAAGAGAGGCCGCTTTTTCCCTCCTGATACATATGTGTGCCTTTGGGCCCAGGGACTTCTGACCCACCTATGGCAGTTTCGCCCTTGCACCTCAGCCTGAGCGAGCAAGACAGAAAGAGGAAGGGGATGTATTTATGAAGGTGTAAATTTTATAATAAAGAAATAAACTTTTTTAAAAAGAGAACTTCTTAAAAGAATCAGCTATGTAAAAGAATCGGGGGCGAAAAGGAAAAAAAGAATTACTTGTGTTTCCGCCCGGTTTCGAACCGGGGACCTTTCGCGTGTGAGGCGAACGTGATAACCACTACACTACGGAAACTCGCTGGGAGGCAGCTTTCCACGCCTGGTGTTCTTCCTTTGACTCTCGACCTCTCATGGTTGTCCCTATGAATATGCGTCATAATGGTGTATGTATGCGTCTCTTTGCTGCCCTCTCAAACCAGAGAAATCAGTGAAGCGCACAGACCAAGCCCTCTCGATCCAAGTTTTAATTTCTGTCCTTTTGCATTAAAATTACTTTAAACTACTGCCAGAATGGACAGGCGAGGCCGAGGGAGATGGGTACAGTGAGCTTTGGGCGGTGCCATCGTGTGGTCGGATGCAGAATTTGTCCGGCAAAAGAGTGATAGATCCAGTTGTGGTCAAAAGCCGCACCTTCGGCGCTCCGGAAACTTCCAGGCAAACTTTATGTTTGCAGGCAGTTTTTTACTCTTTTGAACTCCGGTGGACTCAGAAATGGGAAGGAAAAAAGAGAAAATGAAAAGTGAGCGTGCACAAGCCGAGCCAGCCAGGAGTCGAACCTGGAATCTTCTGATCCGTAGTCAGACGCGTTATCCATTGCGCCACTGGCCCTGCGCGTGAATACTAAGGTGGCGGGCATCTCTTGATCAGAAACCAGGCGGCGGCACCAATTTTCCCTGCAATGTTTGTGCTTGGGGTTGAAAGCTGCTGTTTTCCGTCTGGCTTAGACTCACGGTTCATGGGTACCCGAATGAGCATTTCTGCAGGCTCCTTAGTGTCTCCACTCTCCTTCCCGGGTCTGTCTCTGCCGGCCGAAAAATGGCGGTGGGAGGCAAGTCTGTCATCCTCTGCCCAAATATCACCTCTTCACTCTTGAATATACACACGTTTTCATTAATTGATTTCATTGATTCAAGATGCTGGGGTACAACAGAAAAAAATAAAAATAAAACTAACATGACCTCTACCCTCAAGATTATCTAGCTATGGTGGAGATAGATAACAAAGAACTAAATAAGTAAAATAATGGTGATAAGCGCTTGGAGGAAAAATGAAACGGGGAAAAGGAAGAGGAAAGCCCAGCAGTGAAGGTGGTGAACGAGAGAGAAATTCAGGTATCAGGGGAAAGAGCACTCGAGACAGAGAAAATCTCCAGCACAAAGACCAGAAGGTGGAAGTGCGTTTAGGCTGTTAGAAAAGTAAGCAGGCCAGTGCGGAGTGGAGAAGATCAGGAGACCAGTGAGGAAGGGCAGACCGAGAGATAATGGCCTCCTGCCTTGTAGGCCAGTGCAAAAGCATGGCTGTTAGTTTGTGGGAAATTGGAAGCCATTGGAGGGTGCCATGATCTGACTTTTTTCTCTCCTACCTATGTCGTTTAAAAAAAAAAAAAAGTCAAATATTTACTAAGCAAGACGCTGTGCTAGGCATCCTCACTGCATGCTGCACCTACTGCAGGATTTACATCTCAGAATTTGACCCCTTTAAAAGAAGCATTGCCAACTAGCATACACATAAATACTCATTTGTTTGCTTTTTCTGAACATGTTTCAAGTGTATGTGTGTGTTTAAGTTTCTATATTCTGAGGAGTCATTATCCTCACACCTGTTAAGCACTGTAAAGAAGTTGATGGCTGATAAACAGGGGTAAAACTAGCTGATATGGAGAATATACATATTCAGACTAGAAAATACTTGTTCTCAGTTCACAAGGTTGCAATGGTCCTACAGAAAACGATATATGTTTCTGCTATTTCTGCATATAAATTAAGGTATATTAGACCCAAAAAGGGATCTAATAAATACTGCAATTTCAAAACAATAATGAGCATAAATATTTTACAAAATCAGCAAGAACTACAATTTGATGAGAAAATATGTGTGGTATCCAATAGTAATAAAGTCACAGGAGCTAAAATACCACTGTGGTTTGTTGTCCACATTTATAATGAAAGGAAATGCAAAATTTCAGTAACAGGTTAATCAAAATAAAAATTTATTTTCTCATCCAAGTTCATGGACCACTTCCTCCCCATTAGAAGCAAGAGGAGATTTCTATTTTGAAAAGGCGTTTGGAAATAAAAATAACTATAATAACTATACCCAAATTTTCAGAAATAAAGCAAATGAGGGTACCCCTCCTGTTTTATCCCTGCCACAGAGGAAATGACCAGGAGGGAGAGGCCAGATTCCAGGTCCTCCTGGAGGTCACAGGTCCCATCTTGTTGTTGTTAAGTGCCGTCGAGTCGTTTCCGACTCATAGCGACCCCATGCACAGCAGAACGAAACACTGCCCGATCCCGCGCCAGCCCCACAATCCCTGCTATACTTGAGCCCATCATCGCAGCCACCGTATCAATCCATCTCGTTGAAGGCCTCCCCCTCTTTCGTCGACCCTCCACCCTACCAAGCATGACATCCTTCTCCAGGGAATGGTCCCTTCTGACAACATGACCAAAATAGGTGAGACGAAGTCTGGCCATTCTTGCTTCCAAGGAGCATTCTGGCTGCACTTCCTCCAGGACAGATCTGTTAGTTCTTTTAGCAGTCCATGGTACTTTCAGCATTCTTCGCCAGCACCACAACTCAAAAGCATCAACTCTTCTTCAGTCTTCCTTATTTATCCCATCTATACCCTCAAAATAGGTTTCAGTGAATAGGCTTATGTGATTGCGAAGGCCAGAAAATCTGAAATCTGTAGGACAAGCCCGAAGGCTGGAAACTTTGGGGCAGGAACTGATGCTGTAGTCTTGAAGCAGAGTTCTTCCTCATGGAAACCTTGGTTTTTCTCTTCAGGTCTTTCAATTCATTGCGTAAGGCCCACCCACATTATTGAGGATAATCTTTACTTACAGACAAGGAACTGAAGATTTATAAAATACCTTCATAGCAACATCTCAATGTTTTTGACGGAATAACTGGTGAAGGAGAAACAGGCTTTGTGATGCCAAATATGCTCATCCTTGCTTTCTGATAGTCCCTTCCTCTTGCTTTTTTCCCATCATGTATGTGGACATGTTTAAGTGCCAATGGCTGGCTGCCTTATGGTATGACAGGGAAATCCTTTAAATATTGATACAGCTTAGAAATACTGAAATGTTATTTCAACATTAGCACCAGGACAACAGATTTCAAGATAGCCAATCATCATTACAGGGTTCTTCTTGAAAGTTACTTTCACAACCATCACAACTTGTAAACAGATTTATTTTAACCTGGGAACTGTTAGGAATACACAAGGCCCCATGACAAGATACAAATTCTTGTGAATACTCTCAATTTGACACCTTATCACTTCAGATCCTTTGGACAAATTTTATAATAAGAGAGCTTCTCTCCCTCTCTAGCTGCAGAAGAAAGGGGACCTCTCCTTTATTCCTTTCCAAGACGACGTTTTCAATGATGAAATCGTGTATTTTAAAGGCCCACTGAGGAATTTCCATTAGTTACATAAGCAAGAAGCAAGCCAGTGGAACTCAACTTTACTGAAAGAAATGAGATAAGGAACCACTGGAACTTTAATTAAAAACCGTGAAATAAAGAACACATCGCTTACTTCCTGTAAGAATCAGTTCTTGGTCTTGGGGTCACCGGGAGAGGTGTTGTGGTGTAAATATGCTCTTCTTCCTTTTCCCCAGCTTCCTTGCCCGGCGCCCCAGCTTAAATTTGACCAACTTAAGGATGACAGTGATTCTTGCTGAACTCTTGCCCTTTCAGGAAGTTCTCAGAGAAGACTCTCCAGGGGTGCAGTCTCGCGCCTGCGTTCCCCTCCTGCGCAAGGGGGGGCTCAGTTTTCCTGCAGCTTCGCTGTTCCTCCAGTCTTTGGGGGTGGGGCGAAGCAAGGGTTCATTTTGAGATTCTGGGGATGAGTCAGAGCTGCTGTCAATGTTCAGTTAAAAAAAAAAAAAA